>NW_010542112.1:0-2634 GCF_000687285.1 Phaethon lepturus
CGTGGAGCAGCCCGTGCGAGCCCTGCGGTGAGCGAGCGCGGCGGGGCTGGGATTTCACACCGGCACTGCTATAGTTCCCAATGACAAGGGATTCACCTGTCCGCAGCTCGAATCTAACAAACCGCTGCCCACGGGGAAAGGAGGCGCAGACCAAGAGCAAAGGCACTGGCCCACAGGCCATCAGGAACGATGCCCCACAGAGCCAAGCTCCGCACAGACCCGAGGCGACTTCACATGCGCTCAGCTGGGGAACCCACTCCCACGGGGGTCATGCTCAGCCTTCCGCCCATGAATGTCTCTAAGATTCCCCATTTTTCACCTTTCCTTCACATACGATGGCTACAAAATATTTGCTACCTCTAGTCCTGAATGATGAATTTCTGGTCGAAGTGACACCCATCCCCCGTGCAGGATGCACACTCCACGGCTCCAATGCACCCGTGATTGCATGTCACAAACCAGCACGGCCAGAAAGGGAAGAGACTCTGCAAAAGCACAAAGAATTTCTCTTCCCTTGAGAGAAGTATGTCTTTTTCCCAATGCTATCTATCTTCTACCCTACTGAACCTTTTAATGTTGCCTTTAATGATGATGTAGTGGGTAGCAAAACTGCTGTAGTGGGTTTATTAGCTGCAGAGGGGCTGGTGGCATGGGGTTAACATCTCAGCTTTATAGGGATGTGAAACGTCCCCCTGCGCAGCAGAACAAAGGAAAACTTTCCGAAGGAATCCCAGAAGCAGTGTTTGTCAGGGATGTTGCAAGGAGTAAAATATGCCAGGTGAGAAAACCTTTTAGTGTTTGTGGCTGAGGGGATGAGGTATGGGTGAGGTAAGCTTGTACTGTGAACCACTTTTATGATGCTCCATCGCTTAGAATACACAGCCGTGATTTATATGATGTCTTTGGTGATGGGTGTAAATCCTCTAGACTGAAGTGCCAGCACCGTGGATTTGACTCAGTCACAATTACAGGGCTTTGATATCTAAAATACCACTGTGTCTCTAGGTCCCTTAGAAACACCACAGCAAAAAAAAATCGCTTTAAGAGATACTCTGTGTGTGTGCATATGTGTGCATGTGGATGCTGTTTGCTCCTGCTGCTCTGAGTCGAGCAGTATTGCAAAGACAAGCAGTCTGAGAGAGGTGACAGGTTTTCTCATTGACCACCAAGTCTCAGCATCACCGTTTGAAACATAAATTTTATTGCAACAAAGAATTAAAAATAGTACATCCGAAAGAGTTGCAGAGTGCATGTCATTAAAGAACTAGTCAGAAATCACAACTCAAGCAAATCGTGTACAATTGGAACAGAAAGTTTTATTAAAACAACTGGAAATCAAACTCAAATTTTCCTTGTTTGTTTAATTTCACCATAACCGTGGATTGTATATTTACAGTCTTCGCCTCTTTGTGGTGAAGGTTCTGCTTGGGGGGGGAGGGCTAGGAAGAAGGCAGGGATGGATGGGGAGGAGAGGTGGGTTTCAAAAGCTAACAAGATGTGAAAGTTTTCCAGAAGAAGTTCTTGCATCCTGCTTTGCGTTCCCGGGGTGCCAGAGCGGGGTTAGAGTTAGCCGAGCGCTCCAGCTCCAGTCTCACTTCATCCTGCTCAGCCCCTCGGGACAAGTCCTCAGACTCCAGGGCTTCATTTTCTGTCTGGCTTGGCTCTGAGAGCAGTTCTGCCAAAAAGTACTTGGCCAGTTCCTTTGGGGAGAAGGGAGAGAGAGACCACAATTATTATTTGGCTTTTGGGGGCTCAACAATCTGTCCCTCTAAGACACCTTTGTGCCCAAATTAGAGACACGCTGGATTGCAGAGGAGAAGGGGAGCCCCAGCTTTGTAAAGAGCCCAGTCTGACAGCTGCTACACAGCAGCTGAGTCTACAAAATAAAGCGGAGCAGAAAAGCGTTGACATCTACCTGGTGTGGGGAAGAGACTGCTGTCCTGGCCGTGGCAGGGGATGAACTCATCCGAGCACCACCCCACCTTCCCTTCCCTTCCCTTCCCGCTGGTCCAGCACGCTGTGCTGGCCTCAGTGAGGGTGCCGCGAGGATGCTGCTCACACTGGAAAGGTCTTTGGGGGAGCTTGCAGGGGAACCTTCTAACTGGGGGTTATTTTTCCTTTCCCACCCCAAGCCCTGGCTGCCCCCTTGCATGGCTAAAGACGTCCTCCTGCTGCACTGAGGCAGCTGCCTTGGTGGCGAGCAGCCCCGGAGAGCTTCACCAGGGGCTCTGTCCTCTGCCCTGGCAGCGGCTGCTCTGCATCCCCCACCGGCACCCAGCTGGGCTGGACTTGGGGGGTCTCCCCTTCCCACCCCCAGCTGCTCAGCCCCAGCAGGAACCAGGGGATCTGCTGGGTAACCGGGATCTGCAGC
The DNA here is from genome assembly GCF_000687285.1 of Phaethon lepturus. NCBI lineage: Eukaryota > Metazoa > Chordata > Aves > Phaethontiformes > Phaethontidae > Phaethon > Phaethon lepturus. The sequence goes on from NW_010542112.1 coordinate 2,372, forward strand.
AAGCAACCGGGGTTCTGAAACGGGGTCATCGGGGAGGTCTGGCGAGGGACTGGACGTCTGCACTGAGGGTGCTGGGGTGTCTGGTGGGGAACCGGAAGGGTCTGCAGCAGGGAAGCTGGGGCTCTGCGCTGGGGTTGCCAGGGGCTCTTGGCGGGGAAACGGAGGGTCTGCAGCAGGGAACTGAGAGGGTCTCCAGAGGAGAAGCGGGGGTCTGCAGTGGAGAAGCAGCGGTGCGAAGCTGGGGCATCGGGGTGCCCCGCAGG
>NW_010542113.1:0-234 GCF_000687285.1 Phaethon lepturus
GAGCGCTGGCTGGGGTTCAGTTTTTGAGTGTGCAACTGCTGTGAGCAATTTGCAAAGCGCTGGGGACCAGGCCCAGGCCCTTTACAGACTCTGCAGAAAGGAAAAAAATCCCTAAGCAAAGTGAAAATCTGAATTAAATGGCCCTTTGCCACTAGTGAGGCTCTCGCTCGTGCCTGCGAGCAGAGCGGGGTTCCTGCAGGCCCAGTTCGATGATTAAATCTCACTTTTCAATTT
>NW_010542113.1:351-577 GCF_000687285.1 Phaethon lepturus
CAAACCCAGAAGGGGCAGGGATCTCATCCTGGAAACGGGCTAATCGAGCGCTTACACAAGCCACTAAGTAAATACCTTGTACGCTGGCACGATCTTCCTTTGACACTAAACATGAAGCAGAGAGGACATGACCTACCCTAGAGCGGGTTTTCAGGGCCTGGACTGCCCCTGCGATTACGCGGATCCAGCTGTGCATGTCCTCGGGGCTGTCTGCCTGCAACACACA
>NW_010542113.1:616-898 GCF_000687285.1 Phaethon lepturus
CTCCCCCCGCCGCGGCCGCACTGGCGGTGGGCCCGGCCACCGCAGCTCCCGCTATATTTGCTGCTCATTTATGCTTGCTGAAAAACCCCTGCACCGCCCCGTCTGCCCCCCCAGAAAGAGCCACCCTCCACGTTGCAGCGTTTTTGTATCAGGAATAGATAAAGCATTTAGGGAAAATCCCTGGGCAGCAGGGTTTGGGGCTTTAGCCCGCGCACGTGGGCACGTGCAGCCACCGCGCCGCGCGGCGTGCTGGCTGCTCTTCGGGGACTCGCGAGTGCCGGG
>NW_010542114.1:0-4198 GCF_000687285.1 Phaethon lepturus
CAGCCTGCCGGGGGGGAGACGGGAAAGGCGGCTGGAAGTGGAGTTTGTGTCTTGCTAAAAGCATCCCAAAGGCGTAAAACTGGGGGTCTGCTGGGGGTCTAGGCCACATGCATCTCACAGCATCCCTTTTTCTGACCTGCTTAGTCGCAGGAATCTGAAAATCACAGAATCACACAGAATCACAGAGTCATTAAGGTTGGAAAAGATCTCTAAGATCATCAAGTCCAACCACCAACCCAACACCACCACGTCCACTAAGCCATGCCCCGAAGTGCCACATCCACACGTTTTTTGAACACTTTCAGTGACGGTGACTCCACCACCTCCCTGGGCAGCCTGGTCCAATGCTTGACCACTCTCGCAGTAAAGACATTTTTCCTAATACCCAATCTAAACCTCCCCGGGCGCAACTTGAGGCCGTTTCCTCTCGTTCTATCACTGGTTACTTGGAAGAGACCAACACCCACCTCACCACAACCCCCTTTCAGGTAGTTGTGGAGAGCGATAAGGTCTCCTCTCAGCCTCCTCTTCTCCAGACTCAACACCCCCAGCTCCCTCAGCCGCTCCCCATAAGACTTGTGCTCCAGACCCCTCACCAGCTCCGTTGCCCTTCTCTGGACACGCTCCAGCACCTCAATGTCCTTCTTGTAGTGAGGGGCCCAACACTGAACACAGGCTTCAAGATGAAAATGGTGGGTTTAGACTCCAAAAGCAGTATGAGATGGGGTTCCCTGGTTTTCTGGGGTGCAGACCTTTTGTCAGCGTTCACACTGCGCTTCAGGAGCATGCCTAGTTGAGACCGTTAACTCTTTTCATGCACTACACAGTCCCTTTCTTTCAGGTACACGGGAAGGAGATGTGCTGGAGAGAAAGGAGGACGACTGGCTTGATTAAAGTTTATTGCATTTAGGAGATTTGCAGGTGTGTTTTATGAATGCCTATTTCCTGATCTCCCTGATGACACAAGGTTTTAATTTTCCCATTGAAGTTCCCATTGCTTAAGGTGCATGCTCTTAAAAACCCATAATAAAATATCTGTGAATATAGCATGCATGCCACGGTGTCTTTTAAATCACGGTATTGTAACTTGAATTTTCAGGGAGGGTGGGCAAAGGGGTTCAGCTTACTTTGGGGTCCTTCCCTGTAATCTCGTGGTCTGAGTTTGTGCCCGTCTGTGATCAATACGCACTGGGTAAATTCATCCAAGCGTGTAGATTCGGTGATTATCTCCATGGTGCATAGAGGATTTAGCAAATCGGCCATCTCCTCAACATTTCTCGCTGAAATCTAAAGCTTGGCACAGGCTGTGTCTAAGGGCTCATCTCCGTACACAACTCCTGCATTAGTGTCAAGGGGCTAACAATTTTTGCTTTATTGAATTAGCTGTTGAATTAGCGTGGACCTATAGCAGTTATACTGCCACAAAGCTGCTTTAAAATAGATACAGCTCCCCCGCTTTCTAACCGTGCTCTGTGTCGCCCGGGTTTATTTTGCACTACAGCAGAGTAAGAGGGTTCACACAGCGAGTTACTGCAGCTCTGTTGAAGAGCAGGAACTTCCCTCTGAAAGGGCCGTAACTCTCGCAGCTCTGCGGCTTGGCAGGTTGCGGTCAGCTGCCCAAACCTGAAGGTTCGTCTTAGGAGTTCCCAAAAGCTCCTTTGGGGAGCTGAGGACTTGCGAAGTGGCAGCAAGCGATGCCCTCCTGATCCAGCTGAATTGGAGTACCCTTATATTGGTGTAGTTGCGTCCACGTTGGAAGATGTATTAACTATTTCAATGAAGAAGAAAAAAAAGTCCTGCCAGCCCTATGATTAATTGATGAAACCTCGTTTCCTGTGGGTTTCTCTCTCATGCTTCACTGAGAGCATGACCTGAATCTTGCCCTACAATTGGGTCATTCTCTACCCAGTTGGGAGCCCTGTTTTCTGAAACGGGATGGGTTCGCGGTGCAGTTTTTCCATTGTGTGGTGGCAATATGCGCCCTGCTGCGATTTCCAAACTGAATCTGAAAACAAAGAAACCTTCTTCGAAATGTTTGGTTGGTTCGTGATTGGCAGAACTGGTGTAACCCAGTTTCCTACAGACTCATGCCGCAGTGTGGATCGTCTGGTGTCTAGCAGAGGGTGGACACCCTCAGTGGAGAGGCTTGTAGGATCGCCCTGCTTTATCTTACTGCCAGTTTTTATTATTCCTGCAGGGATTTAATTAGCTCTTGGACCTTTATCCCTCTGTTTGCTTTGTTTGAAACAGACCAGTGGGTTCCACGCTTCTTGAAGCTGTTGGAGGTGAGACACAGGATCAGGGGAAAAGAGAGATCCTGTCAGCTTGATGGTGTCAGCCACAATTATCTGGGAAATAAGGATTTTTAAATTACCCTTATAACCAAGAAGAGTTAAACCAGGCTGAAATCTGGTGAGGATTCCTCCCTCCATCTCTGCGACAGGGTGATTCTGCACAGAAGCAGCAGAGCTGGGACACCCAGTAACCTCTCCTGGCTCCTCTCACACCCCAAAACATGCTCTGCATCATGGTTTCCGAAGGACTGGGAGCTGAAGGTGTGCAGGCTACTCCTTCCAGAGCAGACATGGGCCATAATAATACCATAAAGCAGTAGGAAAACCGATTTTTCCCTCCTGCATTCTCTCTACCACTGCTCATTCCCACTGCTGCTGCTAATAGAACAACGTACATACTCTCCAAGCTTATCATTTAGTGGCCACAAGCCAACAAACTCTTCAAGGTTCTCCCCTCCTTCGGTCCCCGCAGCCCCCTTCTTGCCATCAGCCTCCCAGAGACTTCTCCGTCCCTCACACAAGTCTGGGGTCTTTACCTGCTGCAGCTGCGGGGAGCTCGCTCAAGCAGCTGCAGGGGGAAAGGGGGATGAAGCTGCTTTGAGAACAAGAAGAGGAGCTGGCACGTTGCAAGGGAAGGATGTGGCTGCTGAGCTGCTGCCAAAAGTGGAACAGTGGAGTTTTAAAAAGCTGCCACACAATCCTGGGACGACGATTACGCAGGAGCGGCGCAAGACACCAGCAACTGGTTCCCATCAAGTGAGGACCGGTTGTATCTGCAAGTATGATCAAGCCATCCTAACAGCAAGGTCTGGAACGACTGGATAGTGAGGTTTCTGAAATTCACACGGTTGCAGAAAACAAAAGCCACTCTCCTGCCTTCATTTGTGGGTTTTGGTAGAATACAAACAATAATAAAGGGTAGGGATGACTAAAATAGGAAGGCTGGTTTTGCAGGCATGACAATAACAAAAATAGACATATTTTTATAAATAAAGATGTCCTGGAAATCAGAGACTCCCGAGTTTCATGCTCATCAGCTCAGCTGTTCTGGCTGGAGGTGTTCTCCACCAGCAGCGCCCAGGGGATTTGTGCAGGCATGAGTGAGCGGTAATATAAGCACATGCATGAAATTCCTGTCGTGTAAAACAGACCCATTAGTTGATCTACTCGTGGCCACCACTTTAACCCACAGGCTCTAGTTAACTTAGGGCTGGAGTTTTACTCGGAATAGGTTAAATCAAAGTGTTTGACGGGAGCTGAATATGTATTTCTGTTAAGCCAAAGACTGTATGTGTTGTAGAAGAAATTGAACTACATCAGTCTGACTTGAGAAAATAAAGCTTTTGAGCGGACCTTCTCCCAGGAGAACGAATTCGCATCTTCAGGAATGAGCAAGTGTCACTTCAGTGATCTGGTCTCAAAAAAAGGCGATAATAAAATGAGAAGAGACATGGAGAGGAGGGTGGTAAGGACAGCGGAAGTGATGGGATAGATACCATACGAAGAGGAAAGACTAGAAAAATGAAGAGGCTTCAGTTTGGAAGAAAAAACCTTGGGGCAAATGAAGATAGAGAAGTCTGAAGAGGTCAGAGAGGTCTGGTATGGACCTGGAATTATTTTTCCCTGTTCCTCACAAAACGAGAGTGAAGGAGCATGGAGAGAAATGTTCAGGAGCCCGGTCTAACGCAGACAAAAGGAAGTACTTTTTCACACAACACATAATTACATTGTGGAACTTATTGCCACAGGATGTCATGAAGGCCAAAAGTATAAATGAATTCAAAAAAAGGATTAGACAAATTCATGCAACCTCCGGCTCAGGAAGTCTCTCAACTGCTGATTACCGGGAGCCGGGAGGGTACGCCGGAGGAAGGATCACTTTATACTCTCCCTCTCCACATCTC
>NW_010542114.1:4229-26483 GCF_000687285.1 Phaethon lepturus
TCTGCAGCTGGCCACGGCCAGGCGCTGGTTATTGCCCAAGGTGAACGTTTCTTCCGAGCCAGCCCGGCAATGCTTATATCCTCCTGGTCACTCCCTGTGGATGGAGCCTTAGGGACCAGAGGCGTCTCCTGGCCAGGTACGGGACTGACACCTAATTTTGTTACCTCCAGCCTGACGCGGTCCCAGCAAAGTCCATCGTGGCCACTCTTTGCTGGTTTAGGCTGGTGTAATTGAGGCCAGATTGAGCCCTGAAACCTTCAGAGAGACTCTTCCGCTTTCCCTGCCCCTGGGATTAAGCGCTGAAATCTCCATGCTAAAACCCGCTTTGAACGGGAATGGCAGATAATGCGCAAACTGATTAAAAAAACCCCAGCGCTGGGGAAAGTTAAATATTAAAGAGCCAAGGCCCAGTTTTAACTGCTGCTGCCGTCCCTCCTTCATCTCATGCCAACTGCCTCCAGGATACATATGCTGACACTGAATTTCTACCTCACAAAAGCGGCTGCAGCATGGGCTTTAAACTCAGGCCATTAAAGCTGAGATAGATAGGAAGCAGAAAAATAAAACCAAGGCAGCGAAGGGCTTCTCCGGCTCGCACCCACTCCAACCGTGCCCGATCCATCCCTGCAGCATCGCAGGGTGGCTACCCCAGCACCCACTGCCCCAGCAAGGCATTTTGCTCCTCCGGTGTTTCCTTTGACTTCCCAACATTAGGAGGTCTGAAATAAGTTGCTGCCTGCTTAGCCCTGTTGTAACTAAACTGTAATTTTTACTAGCGGAGAAGAGGGATTTCGGAGAAACATCTGGTCTCGTTTCATCAGGATAACAGCTCCGTCTCTATTTATACACACGCCAAGATCGTTGTAGCTCTCAGCTGTTCTTCACTCGATAGCCCCTTTCAAGCCGCCGTGTCCCACTCCGCTGGGGCAGGCGGCGGGTCGAGGCCAGTCTGATGCGCCATGAAACAGAAACCGGTCCTAAAAACGGGGACTGGTGAGATCTTGTCCTCTCCACACATGGCGCTCGCTGTCTGCTGGGCTGGTGACAATGTGCCTCGATGGTCAGGGTTGCTCCTGTCCTTCCAATCTGGTGGCGAGAAAATGGGGAAAACCAGTCCGACTAGGAAAATAAAAACAATTTGCTTAATAATCCCAGAGATTTTGCTGCTCAGGGATGAGGCCTGCAATGAGCCGACCTCGATAGTCTGAATTCTCCTCCGAAATCACAATGTGGATTTCGGAGGAAAATTCAGACCCTCGAAAAGAGACCGGCTGGCTCCAGCTTTTCTCTACAAGTTGTTAACAAATAAGCTGTGACCCTGCAGAGACACGTGAGGGTCAGAGACTCCGCTTGGGAAGGCAGCACGTCCAACTTAATTCACCACGGTGGGAAAAATCCCTTCTGCTGCCTCCCTCCACTCCAGCACTCGCAAGACATCACTTCTCATTCAGCATATTTAAAAACCCTCAAGTCAAATGCCTGAGTACCTGGAAAATTACCAGAACGCATGCTCAGCAGTACAAGTCGCCGTATAAAGTGAACGCTCATGTCCTGGATGATGACTGCGTGTAGGTCGGCATTAATCATCACGAGAAAGTCTACCCCACTGCTCTGCTTTTCCCTCAGATGGGCTGTTCCTCTCCTCCCATCCCGATCCACTTCTAGCCCTCCGTGCCCCTGAAACGCGGCTATTTCAGCATCGCTCCTTCTTGTTTCAGGTGATCTGGGCTGTTTATTAATTATTTTCTGATACACAGCTATGAACGGAGGAGCTGCTCAGAGACACAGATTTTTGTAAACCAAATGAGACCAGCGTTTTCAGACGCTACTATTGATTGTACCGAGGTTGCAAACTCCCTGGAGCAGGATTGAATTGCACCCTGCGTTTGTACCGTCAGATGGGATCCTGCCCCTTCAATATACCCCTGCAAAATACTATTCTCAACAGTGACCTGAGGTTGGGTAGATCAATATTTGTTTACTCAGCTGGGGCCTAATTTTCATATGCGCTTGGTAACCCAAGTCCACCTGAATCATAGACTATCTCAAGTTGGAAGGGACCCGTAAGAATGCAACAGAAAGGACCACTCCGTATCACATGTATCAAACAGAAACGTGCATGATTCCTGAAATAGCACCCTTTAGGAGCATCTCTTGAGGAAGGGAATATGATGCAGTCTTGGGAGAACATGGTCCAAATATCAACCCTGGTAATTCTGTGGACACCTTGGGGTGGAGAGGCGACCATTTGAGCCCCTCCGAGCTCTTTGCTTTCAGGCGTGGGCACCCATAGGCTTGTCCAAGACTCTTCTATTTGGGAAACTTTTTTTTTTTTCCCCTCATTTGAGTCAGCCCCTTTGCACGTGGAGTACCATTGCAAAACGCATCGCGAGTGTAGCAAACCGGCCAATTTCTGTCTAAGTGCTGAGAAACGTTCTTTCACCCCGAGCAAAACTACCCAAAGGAGACTAAAGGAGCAGCCTGAGAAAATGGCACCTTACCCTGCCAAGGGGATGCTCTTACAGTGGGATCTGTCTTCACCACACCCTCTTTATCAAAAGCAAATGTCAAGGCACGCGCAGCACTGATTTTTTTTCCCCCCTCTGCTGGGATTTGAGGAGGAGAGGAATAGAGAAAGGAAGTTCTGGTTTTCGATGTCTTTTCTTTGGGCTCTGGTGTGTCAGCGTTGGACGAAAAGCTCAAGGAATGGACTGGAGGAATGGCTGGATGTGGCTTTGCGAGGGCACCCGAAGTCTGAGCGAAGGCACTCACAAATCTGTGCAGGGCCGTTGTAAAGAAGGTGGAGGTTCCCCTCTGCTGGAAGTGCTCAAATCCTCTGCTCTAGCAACACGTGCCCTCGCCTTGTAGGTCAGGAACACCCAGGTGCAAAAAACCCTTCAGCTCGTCAAAAACAGTCAGCTGGCTTTAAAGCCCAAACAAATCACTTAAAAAAAATAATAATTTTTTGTTTTTTTTTTTTTTTTTTTTTTTAAGAGTGGGTGCCTGTCTGGAGGGAGGCTACCGCCCTTGCTTTAGAACAAAATAACCAGTCTCCAGCAGCCTTCAGAACAGATCTGTAAAACTCTCCAACTGACTCTAACAAGCGAAGGCCAGACTCTCACAAACCTGCCGGCTTTCTCTTCATGGATCGGATCGTCTTCAGGGAGCACAGGACTGGCGTTGGAAAATGTAGCCTTTGAACTGGTCCTTTTTTTGCCATAAAGCTGGTCCCCGGGACACCGGGGAGGCGATGACCGCAGATGCTGCAATGAGTCAGTGCGGAGGAGGCAGCAGGATGGACGTGGGGGGCAGTGAAAAGGGTACGTTTACCGGACTCTGCTCGGCCAAAAAGGCTGGGGTTTTATCTTTAGGCAAGAAATGAGGCCAACAAGGAAGGAATGATTTATTCAGCCCTATATTTTCATCCTGCATTGCCCAAGCAGATGGGTTCCCTTCCTTTGCTGTTGTGAGCAGAGACAGATGCAAATAAATAGGCACTTGTGCTCTGTTGTGTGGTTACCTAGAGAGGCTGTTGCTTGCAAACAAAAGCCGTCCTAGGACACAAACAGCCTCGTTCGGTGTAGCCTGGAGATGCACTTCATTAAAAATACCGCCGTGGGGTCCCCCACGCTGCCCTTCACTGTTTATCATTGGAGCCGGGTGCGGGGCAGTGGCAGCATCCACCAAAGCAGAACTGATCAAGAGCGCTGCCAGACGCTGACGTTTCAGAACAGAGGAGCAAAATGGATAAGCTCTCCTCCCCTCCCCATTCTCTAACCTATTGTTCCTTTAGATGTTCGAATAAAAAAAGAAAAAAAAGGATAAAAAACACGTCCAGTTTTTCCCCTGTCCTGCGAGCAGACCCAGAGGGTTGATACACATTACCTTGCACCACAAACAGTAGTTACTCATGGTTTTACAGGGGCTGGATGCCCGTTTGGGGACTTCCCTTGTGGACCACATGGAAGCAGCGACTGTAGCTGCCAGCTCTCAAAGCCAAGTCCTGCCTCCCACCGGGAGGGTGCCTGCGAAGATGCTGGGATGGAGATGCATCCCTGTCACCTGTAAACCTCCTGGGAGCAGAGTCTGCCCCATAGGGTTGATGGCTGCGGTGGGTCCTGGTCCAGGACTAGGCATCACGGAGACGTGTAGCTGTAGTATACTCGGTCCCTGTTAAAAAAGCAGAGATCATTAAAGCTACATGCCCGTGCTTGTCCTGGTTAAAGCTGCATTTCAAATAAAGCATAGGAATCCCAGAGTTGGGTTGTACAAAAGAAAAACCGGGTCTTGGATCGAGAATTGCCTTGTGATGGAAAATGGCTTCTTGGTGCTGGTCACTGCAGCCCTTCAGCCCGAAGAATGCAATTAGGATTTAGGGCTGCAGGGAGGAAATTCAGGACACTGGAGTGCTACAGAGGCAGACTGAAAACCATAAAAACAATTCAGGCACGTCAGAAGAAACACCCAAACAGAAATGCCTCCACTGAACACCAGGTTATAACCACACAACAATATTAACAGCCACAATCAGAGCAATGATGTAGCTTTGCATTTCAGAGCAGCGTTCTCGCCTGAGAAGGCGGTCTAGGCTTCCTTGGTTGGCAGGTGAGCCACAGGTCTCAATCCCTCTGCCTTTGTTTTGCCTGACAGAGTCTCTGCAAGGATTTCGGTGCTTTCTTCCACTGGGTGTTAGTACTTGGGTATTTATTTTAAGAGACGGGCAGCAACATCCTGCTGGGAGTCATACCCGCTGCTCGTGCTGTGCCTGCCTGGCATTTGGGGCATCAGATGTTGTACCTCAGTCAATTAAAAGTGTCCCAGAATAAAAAAAGGAATAAAGCATGCATTTGGAGTGCAGATGACAGCAGTGCCATCCGTACAGGAGGGGAGAGACTCCTGAAGGCGTTGAGCAGACAGGAGCAACGCTGGGCAGCTGCGGCACAGGGAGAAGGCAAGCAGCGCGGGATGGTACCATTTTTACAGTCCCTATTCTGCCCCTAATTACAAGCTTAAGTGATGGCTAATAAAGATGATCCAAAACAAATAAATTGAGCTGCTGCTCTAATTAAGCGCCTTTCGCTGCACGCAATGAGCCAGACCCATCTGTGTCATAGTCCAGCAGAAGCCAGGAGGGTTCCACGAGGGATTCATTTGAATTGCATCTGAACTGCTTCAAGGAGAAAAATGCAGCGCTGACCGTCATGTTTCCTACACTGCTAGCCAAGAAACACCGGTCCGTTCCCCAGACAGTCATCCCGGGCTGTGGCAGTCGTTCACATACATTTCATTTGACTGTATCTGCCTTCACGGCAAGTGCATTAACATGAGACCTTCCATGGCGTATGGGAGGGAAGCTTGAGGCTGTTGGGAAGCAGCGACTGTTTTTCTGGCCACATAACACTACAACAATAACACTCCACGGCTATGCCCCTGTTTTTTAACCAGCCCCATACAGCAAAGACAAGCAGCAATTACTTTTGGACATATGCTTATTTGACGGATGACATGAGCTGACAGAGTCCCCTTGGCAAATTGCAGCAAAAGGCTTTTCAAGTCGTCCGCTTCATCTCACAGGTAGGGGCTGATGCCTGGGAAGGGCGGCCGAAGGGCAGCGTGTACAGGGAGAGCCCACGCCACGCCTGCCCTGCAGACACGCAGCTTTAATTTCAGGAGCCTGAACTCCCAAGCCACAGCTAACGCTCCCTCAAGCCCCCGTTCTCCAGACATGTGCTGCCCAGTCGTCTCCGCAGGTACAGTCCAAAACGTTTATGGCTCTGTGCATGAGTGCTAATTTTTGAGTAATACTAAGCATCTGGGAGATACACGGGATATTTTTCCTCCTTCCTGTGTGTTTTCCATGGAAAAATGTAGTCTCAGCACTGTATCTTTTTCTGTGACCATAGCTGATATTTTAAAATCCACTTGCCCTGGGGAAGAGCCGGTACGTGATCCTTTTGCAGGACTCCAATCCAGGTTGTGTGGGATGTCTTGTAACAACATGCCCTGGCATATCTGAAAATGGTACCAGCATTCAACCTGAGCCTGGTCCCTTCTCCTTCAAGCCACCATAACACACACAGGGCTAGTGGTCATGACCCCGGTGAGAAAGGCACTGGCCTTAATATCTTAAGATACCATTTCTTGTAGCTAATCCCAGAAGGAAAAAGGGGATAGCATAGAAAAGTCTCACATCCATTCAGATGCAGGGCACTCGGGGACACGTATGGCATGGCACGGGCTGGATGGCCACGGTGTGTGTGCAGCACAGCACCTTCACGGCATAACTGCTACATGGACCAGTAACTGCTGGATGTACCATGGTCTTCCTCTTAGGGTCACTACAGTAACAAATACACACTGATTTCTCCAGACCCAAATTTGTTGCCTCATACTCCTCCCCCATATGCATCCCCATCCACTTTCTGGACAGAGTTACAAGATTTTTCAGCCCAAGCAGCACATTATTTTCTCTGAAAACACTTTTCTTTGGAAATCATATGCAAACAGCAAGGCAGCTTCAGAGCGGGAGATTCCCCGAGGGGAAAGGATGAGCTTGTGGTTAAGCCATGGGACGGGGAGTCAGCAGATCGGGGTTTCTCATCCCCTGGCTCTGTGAGCTTTGACTCGCGCTGTGACCCCGGCGTGGTTCATGCATGTTTGGTTTCCCTATCTGGAAAACCAGTGGGATGACACAGCAACAGCAGCACGCAGCCATTTATAGCTGCTGGGAACCACCATGTGCTGCTGCAAAGGCATGCTCTCTTGCTACCAAAAAAAAAAAAAAAAAAAATCAAGCCTTTGGGATGCGAAAGACTCCTCTGCAAAGTTTTCCACCAGTGTGGTTCACTGGAGCTGAAAATACCTACTTAGATATTTAAATATTTACCCAGCATTTAAATATTTACCCAATATTGAAAGCATCAGTCAGCACTCAATGCCTGGTCCCCGGTGACGCGCGGCCATGTGGGCCCCCGTGCCCTGGGGCTGGACTGCCGCGGGCGGCAGCCACCCTGACACCTCCCCAGCCACCATGGAAGGCCCCGAGGCACCTTTTCTTTTTCTCTTTTCCTTTCTCCATCCCCATAACTCACCATTGTTTCTTCACAGCACTGGTCTTAATACAGGTCTTGTTGCTGAGGGGTTGGTTTAATCTGACCTTGGTGAGGGTGCTTGCGTAGGTTCCTCCTCTTCTGTCCCACGTGCTTCATTTACCATACCCAGAGCCTTGTAGCTATTCTGTAAAGGTAGCTAAGATGGTAAGGAGGGTGTCCTCCTACAGCTCCGGGCAGTAACCTGCTTCCAGCCCTCCCACCCCTCAGTGCTGCTCGCCTTCTCATGCAAAACAGCTCCTGGACCTACCTCAGCAGCGGCCGTGCTGAGTTGGTTTGCGTGTAGCAGAGATGGCAGAGCACAGCTCCACTGGCTGATGTCCTTCTCAGACTCTTGGACGCTCCTCAATCCGCCCAGCTCTTCCTGAAGCTCAGCCACCAGGCAGAGCAGTTCATCTACCTGGTCATACCTCCCACAGGCTTGCTTGCCGTCCCCCTCCATCTCCAGGAATATCCCCGCACACCCCAGAGCCCGAAGCCCGGGTGCTCACGTGCTTTCACAGGAGCCCCATCTGTACGTCTGTGTTGATTCTACCTGGTGCTAGAAGCTCAGGAGAAGCAGAGGATGTTACTTTTTGCCAGGTGGTGGCCATGCTGACACATGCCTGCTGTGCAGGGACACGTACCTGCACACCAAGGTATTCATTGCGAGTTCAGGGGCCACCAGCCCTCCACAGCTTCCTGCACTGGAGAAAGTCCTGCTCTGGGGATCCGACAGCATCTCCAGCCCCTTCTCCACTTGCCCTGGGACTCTCCACCACACAAGGGACCGCTGCTTTTCATATTTTTTGGGCAACACCTTACAACAACGTAAGCCCTGCTTTCAAATGGGCCCCTTAAATACTACATTAGCATGAGCTGCCTCTCCTCACCAATACATCTCCGGGCTCTTTACAGAGGAGGGGGTCTTTGTCCCCATTTTACAAGTGTGGGCACTGGACTTCAGCAAGTGAACTTGTGAAAGAGCTCCAGGCAGAGAAGCAGCAGCAGAGCTGGAAAATCTAAGTCCCATCCCAGTGAATTTGCCTAAAAACAGGACATACAAACAGACAAAGGTTACATTGCAGGTTGCAAAAGGTAGGGAAGACAGAAGGGAAGACGAAGGTTAAATCCAAGATGCAAGGCAACATGATGTTCAGATCTCACCCGCCTCCCATATGTCCAGGATCTGCCAGCCCACCCTAATGTACATGTACATTAGGATGACACTCATCCAATAATGTACGTGGTACATCTGCACCATGTACGCATGGTACACACCCTGCCGTGGGGGTGGGGTGGTCAGTATGTATTTGCTATGCCCTTGAAAAAGCAGAGCTCTGAAAAAGTGTTTGTATTCCCAATTATTTCCACTGGGAAAAAGGGATGACAAGCTTAAAACCCACAGGGCCTCGTTTACCTGCACCAAGGAAAAAAATCCACAGAAGTCTCTTGTAATGATCAACATACACTGAAAGAATAAAAATCAACCAAACTGAAGCATAACAAAACTGTGCCAGCACAATAGCTGCTCCTCTATGCATGCTGCCCATTTTCTACCAGGTGCCGTGGGGCAACAACCCAGAAGAGAAACCACACAGCCACGGCGAAACCAGTCACTGTCCCCAGTTTCATCTGCTTGAGACTGTGACCTCATGACTCCGAGCACCAGTGTTTGAGAGATGGGACAGCGCAGTGGTTAGTGTGACAACTTGAGAAGTCAAGATTTGGTTATTCAGGCTTTGCTGCAGACTCAGGGCAGCGTCCCTAAAACTCACCTGCTGCTGTGGGGCGGGAGGGAGTTAACGTTTGTCCCTTTCTCTCCCGCAGGTCCCAGCGGGTGTCCATTACTGCAGGTTAAATTCTGCTGGTACCTTGGTCTGCCAGGGATTGTATCAGGAGAAACATCCTCTTCCCCTCACTGCTGGGGAGCTGGTGACTGAGCTGGGCAGCGTGCCTAACGAACTAAATAACTACATCCTCACTAGGTTAAGTGCAGAGGAGCAGCCCTGGGAACTGCAGGCCAGTGCAGGTAGAGCAGAGGCTCACTTAAGGCAGCTTCTTGGAGCCAACAAGACCACCACATTTTAACACCCTCTCTGAAAATACTCAACATAAAATATTTTGCATTTTCAAGGTGGTATGCAAAGAGGACTCATGCTAGCCTGGGGAGAGCTACAGTAAATATTAAGCTTGCCTGAAAGCTTAAAAAAAAAAAACCCAAAGCATAGAGGGGTTTTGGGCAGGACTGAGTTCTGTCCTAAGCCTAGAGCTCCTCTGTGCTGCAGTAATTCACACAGGCACATGGGACGGCCCAGCACCGTGGGCAGGGGAGCCGGCCCGGCACGGACACAGGGACTGTTCCCCTGCTGAAGGCACGTCCTCACCCCTTCCAAAAAACCCGCTCTGGCCCTCACGCCCTGCATCTTTCAATGCACGGGCAATGCTTCCCTGAGCCTTCTCGCACTAAGCCCTTCAGGCTGAGCCGTCTCCTTCGGCTTTGCCAGTCCAGGAGCGTTGTGTCCCTGTGCCTCGATCACGATTCTGAAGCCCAAAGGCGTGAGAACATCTCCTTGCCTCTGCAAAAATGTATTGGTGTTCCCGGTTAAAAGAAATCCCTGCCTAATGAAGGAAGCGGTTGCTGTCTGCTGGGCTGATGCTGCCATCTTCTGCCAACCTGGCGCTTTGCTGCCAAAAACTTCCCCGGCCCTCGGGCCCGCGGACCTGCCCCCCGTGCAGGGCAAGGGAGATGAGAAAAAGGCAGGAAGGGAAGAAGCGAGGAGCGGCCTCACGGCCCCGCGTCACTCGCTGCGGGCAGCGGTCCGGACGCGTGTCACGTTGTCCTTCTCAAGCCTTCCGCCGTGGCTGCGGGCGCGGGGTGCAGAGCTCTGCCGGGGGGAGAGGCCGTAGGCTCCGCGTCAGGAATCCAACGCGAAAGACGAAGGGGGTAAATATGTGCAGTTAATGCAACTGCTAAGTGGACTGTTATTAGACACAGCTGGAGCTGTTGACGGTTCTTCCTGAAAACACGGGAAAATCAAATGCTTAATTCGGCAAGAGCAGCAGGACAGCACGATTTCTCTCCTGACACCCATCCAATAAGGGTTTTTTTGGCAGGGATACAGAGTAATTGGTGTAACTGGCACGAAAGCTACAGCAGCAGCGTGTGTCGTTGATCAGAAGGTAAGGATACAGAGCATTTGTTTTCCAAAATTGCCAGAGACTTTTGCCTCTTTGCTCAGGGCTTTAGTTCTGGCCAGAGCCACTGCCTCACGACCCACAGGAGCGGGATGCTTGGGGGGAGTTTTTCCCCAAATAGACAGCTGTTAAAAGCTGTAAAAACTATTAAAACACAATTTTTCACATACCAAGCCCCCACGGCACCTCGCAGCGGGCACAATTCAGCAGACCTTCAGCCCCCTCCCTCCTGGGGGTTACTTGTGTTGCGGATCTTTGTACGCCGGTTCTGTGGCCGATCCGCGAAGGTGTCCTGCGAGGATGCGGTGGCATTGCCCACAGCCTCGCCGCTTCGCGACCACTAACTCACCGGGTTTTTCAGTAGCAGCTGCCAGCTGAAGCGCCAAGTTCTTTGCTCCTCCGAAATATGGAGCTGTCGCTAGACGAAGCCATAGAGATTAAGCAACTTCCCGACATTCATACGGCAAGACAACAGCAGAGGTGGGGACAGCCTGCAGAAATCATGTCTACACCCCGATTCATGCAGTCCTCCCTCCGCCCCACAGCGGAGGCAATTACATGCTCTGTCTGAACGGTACAGGCGCGACATTTTCTCTACAGCCTGGAGTTAATGTACTTCTGCTTGTAATAATCAGCCGGCAAACGCAGATCCTTGCTTAGCAGATCATTTCACTTTTTTTTTTTTTTTTTTTTACAAAAATCAAAGCTTTTTGCTGGGGCGTATCCAGCGCCTCAGGTTTGGCTGAGCCCAAGCAAGGAGCCAGAGCTCCTTTCCAGAGATACCCCTCGAAAAGGTCTGGTACCCAGCGCATCCCTGAGGGCAGGGGGGCTTCTTGTGGCCTGGAAATATCAGAAATCGATGACGTATTTTTCTGTTGCGCCATATACATATATACATTCTAAACATATACAGAGAAGGAGTTAGGTCACGGGCTTCACCTTTCCCATTGCTATAAATAAAAGAAAAAAAAGATACACACCTCCAGCCTGAGATGGCCGGCGCTTCTCCGAGCGGAGCAGCTTTCACGCTGGGTGGTGGGTTCTCCTTTGGTCTCTGGTGATGGTGGCAGCTGGAAGCGACCCCAGACACGAGCTGGCTCTGAATAAGGTGGGGTATAAGCCACGGCATGAACTACAGCCGGAGCAGAGAGAGGAGGTGGAGGAGCTCACACGCAGCAGAGCGGTCGGCGGGGCTGTCAGCAGGGACACCCTCACGGCAGCCCTGCAAAGGTGCACTGAAACACAAGCCCTGCCTTGCTCTGCCTCGTGACACACCCGTGCAAGCACAGGGGATGCTGTTGGCCTGCTGGAAGGTTTTGCAGCCCTTCGCGGGGAGGTAAAGCAACCCCCTTGGGCTCTGCTTGCAGAGGTGCGGCCAAGGGGATGCTGCTTTAGGGTCCAGGTGCAGCTGACAACCTCCCAGGGGCAATGCCTGTGCTTAAGCCCGCTGTGCATGCAGAGGTGCCCTGGGTGGGACCCCACCCTGGGGGTCCCCACCCAAGGAATTTGGCTTGTTGCATTTTTTTTTTTTCTTCTTTTTTAAGGTTTTAAGCACATTCCCCAAAAAAACAACACTAAAGTACAGCAGCCCAGCCCAGAGCTTTTCATACCCGAAAGCTCTTCAGCCCTCCTCAGCGGGCACGTACTGCCTGGAGACAAGGTGCGAGACCTCCACGAGATTCGTCGCCTTTCCTCCCCGCTCCTTGCAGGCTGGGCACGGGAGGGCAGGATTATGGGGGTGGGTTTTGCAGCAGAAAAATAAATCTCCCCAATTCCCAGCAAGCTGCTGCTTCTGCAGAATGTGTCTGACAGAGGAACGTACCGAGCTGGTACCAGGAAGATGATTTCCCTAATTTTTTTTTTCACTCTACTATCTCCTCTGTCCTCCACTATTGCCACGAGGGAAATATCCATCTGCATCTTGGAACAGTCTTCAAAGTGGAAGAGGTAAGTGTGGAACAGATTCCTTCGGATTACTTTAGCAAAGCTTTTTTTTTTTGTAGATAAAAAAGGTTTCTGTGTGCAATTAGGCCCCTGGCACAGAAGCCTCCAGAGTCCTGCTTCCCTAAGAAACAAAAATATTAAATCAAGAAATCCCATTTTCCTCTCACCCTTTTTAATCTTTTTTTCATTGGGTTTGATCCAGAGAGTTGTTAACTCCTGGTTCGGTACTGCAAGGCCAGATTTGCGATGTGCTCAATGGCAAAGCTATATAAAACCACTCACTCCCATACCAAAGAGTTTGTGGTCTTAAAGACCATGTTCCAGGATAATGTTTTAGAACTGGATTAGTGGATCCTGATGTGCCTTCATCTGCATTTCCCCCCCAAACACCTCTGAAGGTGTTCAAAACACTTTTTCCCTGATTTGATAATATTTTAATCCTTAAATAATGGCTCAGCTCCTCAGAAATATTTATGTAGCCTCCATCCAGCACACTCAGGGATGTAAGAAGGCAGAGGAATACCCAGGAGCTTGGGTGATCCTGAGTTATTTCCATCCCAGCAGTAGATCCTGGGGATGGAGAGCCCAGACTCAGATGCAGACCTCTCCCATGCATCTTCATTCTGCTCCTTCCTTCCCTGCAAGACCTTGTCCTGGTGGCCAGAGATACCTGGGGCTTTGTGTTCGCAGGTGAACGAAGCCTTCAATCACACACTCCAGCACAAGTCCCAGGAAGGGTTGTCATCACCTCCATGAACTAAACGTGCTATTTCCCCAGGACTCGGCTGGAGGAGGAGACTCTCCGAGCTCCCACCCCAACAGTGGACTAGCCGAAAGAGTCAGGGACGCAACTTGGTTATGGTGGCTTAAGAAGTTGCTGCATGTCAGCTGAGCAGGGGTAGCTGTTAAAGGCTGTGTGCTTTTCGCCTGCCTCCTTTCCAGGCTTAACCACCAGCTGGAAAGGCTCCTGCCGGGGCTCAGAGCTCTGCAGCCCAAGTCAGAAGGGGAAGCCTTCGCAGGCACCGCTTAGCGGCACGGCTGATGCTTCGCTTCGCGCCTTCACGCAGCCCGGGAGATCCCATCGTACCGCCAGGCATTTCTTGCATGACTGTAGGTGTGTGTGCTGTATGGTAAACCTGAGGATCCCTCAGCATCAAGCTTACCTTGTGAGTGTCCTCTATCACCACAGCTGCAGCAGCAGCAATTTTGACCAGGTTGCCTGTGGCCTCCAAAAATCTTATCTTTTACCCCAAAGTAAATTTACACGGAACTCAAAATCTGACCCCGCAACATTTCTCTGTGACGGAGAGCCACACGTATGGTCCAGGTGTAACCTGACTTCTTACACATTTGTCCAACTCCATCAGTAGGCTGTTGACCACTTTCCCTTCACTGACAACAGCTTAATATGTGTTGGCTGTAGTTATCAGTTATAGGAGCAGTGGAAAAGCAGCTCACTTCCAGCTTCTTTTCAGAGTTTGAGCTTTACAAAGATCAAGTGAGCTAATCAGGGTCCCACCGATCCCCATTTGGGAGCCACTGCTGTAGAACATTAGAGCAGTGCCTCACCAGGCATCCAGTCAGCAGCTTGACAGGAAGGTCTGATCTGAAACAAGGACCAAAATGAGAAAGACATGGAGGGATGGATAAAGTTTTACATGTATGTTTTGAACAAGGGATGAAGTCACTGGCCCATCCTGCCTCCAGCATTGACCAGCAAGGAATGGAGACTGCTCTCCTACCTTCCCTGCCCCTTGCCCACCCAACTATGTCCACCACCATGGAGGAGGGTGCTCTTGACCCTGCATCAGTCCAGCTTGGTCCCAGGAGGAGCGAGTACAGATACCGTTACCTTCATAAGCATCACTGCAAACAAAAGGAACCTGAAGCTCTGGGAACAAGCCAGCTATACTCTTTGAAGCTTAACGAGAGCAACTTTAACTACGATGAACTGTGGCAACACACTAGTCAAACCATTTCATGTGACAATACTTAAATGTGTCTGCGCCGTGCTGTTCCGGCATTGCTAGACTCTGGCTACCAGCCACTTCAGCACTGCCTCTGATTACAAAGCATTCCCTCCGCTACAATAACCCTCCCGGCTTTCTTAGCGTGCCTTTATTACAGCAGCAACTCCAGTCCTGCTCTGCGGTGCCTTACACCCTGGAGGAAGTTATTTAACTCTCATCCATCCCTTAAAAGCTTTGCAAATTCATCACGGTATGCACAGGTCCTCATTGCAGGAGAAAAGAAGCAGGTTTTTTCACTTATTTCACTGGTAATACCGGAAAATGGTCTATTGCAGGAAAGAACTTATCCAAATAAGCTGTGGGCTGTAGCTGCCCTGTAGATAACATCCAGCTCATTTTAGTGTCCTGGAAGCACTCCACAAGCATCCACTATTGGAGCATCGTCATGCTTTAGGTAAACATACTGCTTTAAAGACAGCAGTTCAGCATGGACCCCTGAACAACGGTTTCGTTTTATATCTTCAAGCTGTCCCCTAAGTTATTGACAACATCTAAAGTTTGTAGACTGATGGTAGTAGCTAATGTGATGATGGAAGAGCAGGACCCTTACCCTGTTGCACCCACTGAGCTTCCAGCAGTGTATGAGGGCTTTAAGGCATATATTATACCTAGGTTACTACATTTATCAGCCTTCAATCATCAACCTTCCATCAGTTTGCTTTGTTGAAATAGTATCTTTGGTGTCTTCAGGTCACACTACAGAGCTTCCACAATTTAATTATACACTATGCATACAGAAAACCTAAACAAACTGATTTTTAAGTCTGACAGCAGAGGTTTTTTTATATACTATTGTTATTACAGTAAGTCCTAAAGAAACAAGTCCCCCACCACTGACTGCTGCTTACCTGTCACATCTTCTCTTGATCTTCCTTTGCCCAAGGAAAAGAGTTCTTGGAGACCCCCGTGCCTTACAACCTTAACTCTTGAAGTATAGGGAAGCCTTCCAAGGGTAGCTGTTTTTTTCCTGAACAAAATAATAAGCACCTTCATTATCTTATAGCTCTGGAGAATTTTTCAGGTTTTAGGCTGCACTTCTTGATCTGACATGTAGCTTTAAAAAAACATTTCAGTCTAGTACCATCTTCAGCAGCTGAGCCTACAGCAAAAGCTCACCTTCTTCTACTCCCCCATAAGCTGTTTCTGGGCCGCTGAGTGCCTTAATAAGCATTAGTGGCCCTGATGGGCCTCACCTGAGCATCCCCACCCATGGCCCTGGTGCCCTATATATGCTCAGCCTGGGGGCTTCTCTTCCTTTTGAGCTGTGTTGTTAATAACACCTTTCTGTAGCTCCATATGGCCAGCCTGGCCTTATACCTTGCTGTGTTGGACCCAACTAAGTGTGTGACCTGGGTATTTTCACTGGACATCGTTCTGACTTGCCCGTTAGACTTTAGTTCTACCTCATCCCAACAGAGATGCGTGATGCCTGGATCAGGGGGCTTTCCAACACTCTTCGCTCTGTTTTCCAGCTCATATCTTCAGCTTTGCTACTTATTTTTATATTCTGGTGTTGGAAGTTGTCTGCTTGTTGTTCTTGCTGAAGGTCTTCCACCATCCAGGTGGGTCCTATGTGATGGCTTTCCTGGAGCAGCACTGTTTGGCTGACTTAGTGTCTTTCCTTTGCAGCAGGAGCTGTGGTAGGGCTGGGATTTCCCTTGCCTTGGCTCTGTGGGGCTGCCCCTCTGCACCTATATCTGGTAGGTGGAAGGCACTCTTGGTACTCATATCCCATATGACCTTCTGCAGCCTAGTCCTGGCACTCCACACTGAAGCTCCTAGGTGCTGTGAGAAGGTTGTGCATCCCACCCAGCCTTCATTCAGCTGAGCTTCTGGATGTCAATAAGCTGGTCAGGTGCGATGGTGGGTATCTGCTGCTGCTCGGTGAGTTACTTGTTCCTGCTTTCTCCTGAAGAGGTGCTTGTCAGCCTCATGCTGGGGTCGCTGAGCAATTTGGGAAAGGAGCATGTTGTTGGCCAGGCTGTATCACATCCCCGCTAGGCAGAGGTAAGTGATGGGGAAAAAATTGTGACTGCCCACAGGGTGTTGCCTTTCTCTGGAACCATGAAGGATTTCTTCAGCTCTTCAAAATGTCTGGAATTCTAGTACTTACAATCAGCAAAAATTGGAGTGGAATATCAACGGAGCACAGCTTTCAAAAACTCATTTTCTTTTTCCTTTCAAGCTGACAATAGGATTTTAAGAAAAACTTTGAATAATGGATACACTTTTGAATAATGGATGTTTCACAGCCGAAGTCCCTTGACTTTTCTCTCTGAGACAGAATGAGAAGCCTTTTAATTGCACAACACATGGAGAGGAGGTACAAAATGCTTTGTGTCTTGTGCTGCTGATTAACTGATGTGTATGCTCCCATTAAACATTCAGAGATGGGTGAGTGTAGCCCAGCCTGAAGCTGTATGTTATGCACGCTGTTTTTTATCAGCTAAGGATCTGGCACGAGATGTTTTGCATTTTTCCTTGTCTCTGCCATGGCTGCTCATAATTTTCCTCTTTTTTTGTGGGTTGGATCTTTCCTGCTTCTAGGGCACTGTTCCACATGGAGAGCTTGCACCTTATTCGTGCTCTGGGCTCATGCGATGTGGCATGAGGTCACCTTGTGAAGCGAAGAAGCCTCCTGAGGCTTAGATCACGGAACAAACTCGTAAATAGGGTTTTCCAAAATAACACCGCTTATTGCAAGGGTTTTGCTGAGAGGTGACGGCACGTGGTGGAAGAGTTGCCCCGGTGTCTGTGCCAGACTGGGTGCTGCGCCGTGGCGTGATGGCGGATCCGCAGCACGTGGAGCAATGTGAGCACCCTGCGGATTAGCCGCGCGGGGAGGGGAGTCGGCGAGAACAGCGGTCGTACGGGTCTTCCCTGCTCTGCTGCTGGAGCTGGCTCTCCTCCAGGTTAATTCAGCTGTCATGGAAGTTTAACTCTGCGGAAGGGGAAAGACAAGTCGCTGTGGCCCTGAAAAATGTAAAGGGTGGGTTTGGGGTCAATGGTTTTTCTTGTCCTCGGTTTCCCCGATTCTTGGTACAGTGCCCAGCACTTTCAGTGAACCCGGATGGGCTCAGCTGAGCGAAAGCCTGCTGTGTTAGTACTTCTCTAACTTTTGTCTGCACCAAAAGCCCTTACAGCAAGAAGCTATGATCCCGTCAGCTCCGCAGTTTTCTTTCCAAGCGCAAATCCAGCTGAGGGACTGAGCCTCAGTGAATAAACGCTGCTGGAGCCTGGCTCTGTCCTGCTCCCAGCCCTCTATTTCTGGCTGCGGGGAGCTGGGGCGTCAGCGCATATAGAGAAATCCTGCCAGTTTGGAACAGTTTTAACTCTTGACACTAGACCACAGAAGTACCTATGGAGGCAGATTGTTGGGGTGGCACAGGGGGTCCCCGGGCTCCCTGGTATCAGGCTTCTCAGCTTCACTTGGAGGCTTTTGGTGATCCTTGTCCCTGCGTGCTGTGGGAGGCTGCTGGCCAGGTTTTGCGCTTTAAACAGAGCTTGTTCTCTCTCAATTTGGCAGCTTCTTGCCTTAGAGGGCAACTGCAATTTAGTTTTATTTCACAAAATTTGACATGACTTGAGACTGTGATTTACCGGCCTTGAAGGATACAGTATATGTAACTGTGGAGGGCATAAGTGGCCTTTCATGGCAGAGGAGTCATAAACTGAGATGAAAAAGAATGAGGGAAACATTACTGTCCAACTTCACAAGGTAGCACTAAGACCAGGACACAGCAAAGCCATCTGTAACTGTCAAGGGTCTTTATTGTCCCTGATTGTGTGTAATAAAGCTCCTGAACGAGACCTGTGGTCTCAAATACGGAGACAACCAACGTTCGAGTGCCTGAAAAGACACAAGATGGCAATCTTTTCAAAAGGACACCCTGGAATAATCTCGGGGCTAAAGGTTTCCACGCTATCAGCTTTGCTTGCTCCGGCACTTGCTGGAGACCCTGGGAAAGGGTCTGTGTTCAGCTCGCTCACCCCGCAGCCACCGGTAAAGGAGCCTGAAGGTGTGTGGGGTGAGATGGAGATCTCTGAGGGCATCGCCACAAGCAGGGCTGGTAGCTCTGGCTGCGTGGTCCAATCCAGACGTGGGCTCAGCATCCCTCCCCTGCTCGTTCATGGCACCTATGTGGTCGTAGCGGCTGGTGCTTCTTCTGAGGCTTGTTTTGGCATCTATGTCCCCATTGTTGCCTTCTGTTCCCGCTGATTTTCCATCGACACAGATCCAGAGGGACATGTCATACAGCAAAGAGATTTTAGACACGGAAGAAGAACCTCCTTTTGTATTTTTTGCTTAATGCCACAAGGGCAGCTTCAGAATTCACCTCACAAATTATTTTTCCCTGGTTAAGCAGGGGGTGGTGTGGGGCGGGTGGAAGAATTACCTCTGCTTGGTTTTCAGTGTTTGCTTGGCAAATATTTCCAGGTCTCTTGGTTTTATATGTTAATTTTCAGCTTAAAGGTTGTAATGCATTGCGCTGTGGCAAGGCGACAGGGCCGGTGTGACAGTTTCCAGGCTGCTCGTGCTCGTTTTATCTGCAAATGGTTGAATTTGCAATGTGTAATGATCTCTGTAAGGCAGTTAGCAGCGAGATAAACATCAATTTTATGGCTGGGAAAACATAAGGGGTGTTGCACAGAAGAACGAGAGGACCTGAATACTGAAAACCCTCCGACCTCCTCAGCGCGGTTGGGTTTAGCTCTTGCGTCTCCGTTGGCCCTCGTGCACCCCAATCCTTTCCAGTGGTGGGTCGAGCCGGGCGCGATGCCGTGGCGGATCCTCCTGCCACGGTGGGATGCAGGAGCCTTTCCTTTAGGGGTGGGGAGTGCAAGGGCTTAGTACCCACAGCCAAGAGTTAAGAGGTTTTGCTGAAGTGGGAATGAAGTACGGCGAAGACTGGCCAGTTTTTTGGGGGCTCGCTTTTGAACAGGGGCTCGTGCAGAAGGCTGGAGTTACCTTTCCATCGCAGCCAGACTGGGGACGTGTACCGCACGCTCTACAGACGTGCTTCGTTTTTTCATGAATAATAGCTTTTTGCAGCTCTGTTTCTTCATTGGGTACGATGCAGGGTGTAAAATGCTTTTTCTTCATTTGTTGTATGCCGAGTACCTCTGGAATGCAATTAGTATTCTTGCCTAAGTGTCAAAAATTAATAGGCATGTCTGGATGCTGCTAAGTGTGACTGTGTGGGGGGGGTGGCTCGGTCCCTCGAAGCCACAAACAACCTGATGCGGGGAAGAAAGGTGCAGAACCATCGGCGAGAAGTCGAGCACGCGAACCGGCTGTGGGAAAATGCGGAGCGGTGCCGCACCGGGCGGCTGGCATCCGCGCCTTCCATCCCATCCCTCGGATGTCCCTGGCCTGGGAAGGCCCCAAATGGAGCAGGGGCTCTTACCGCTCCTTCCCTGTAAGCCTGGGATCAAGCTCATTAGTTAATTAGCTTCTGTTGTGATGGAGGATGAGGGCTGTCCCCATGCTGGTGCAGGTGCTCAGCCCGGCTGGCAGCCTGAGCTCCTGGGTTTCCTGGGTGGTTTTAGTTTTCTTGGTGTGTGCGACACATCAGACGCTGTTAAATGTCTCAAAAGCTGGCAGCGTGTTCAGGGCTGGTCTCGTCGCTGTATGGAATATTTAAGCTGCGTTTTCATGTTTTACGTAGCTCATTTACTCCTTGCATTTCCGCGCCGCGGATGTGGTGAGAGATGAGCTGGCTTCAGTTTTTACTCTTGACTGTAGCCAGCTCTTTCAAACTCCCCTGCGCTGTGACATGATGCTTGACACCTCCACAAAAAAAAGCGTGTGTGTATAAATCTCTCCCATTTCTGGGGGCTAAAGCTCAGAGGTGAGCAAAGCTTCCTATTGTTGCTATTTAAAAGATAAACAAATCTCAGAACCAATTACAAACAGCATAAATCACCTAAACACAGCTTCAGGTACCGAAGGCACCTGGATTTTTCCTCTAAGGTTAGAAAGTTCTGATGAGGCTTGGCTAATTATTCTCACCCGTTGGGTTTGGTGTGGGGGAGACCGGCCCGAGTGTCTGGGGCTGGCTGCGAGCAAAGCCCCCACGTGCTGCGCAAACACCTGGAGGGCATGAAGACAAATGTTTTCCACCTAATCTTGTTACTGTGACAACAGCAGTGAAACCTTTTAAAGTGGAAAAATAAGATTTTTTTCAAGAGATATTGCTGTCCCTTCAGCTCTGTCTGTGGTGTGTGCTGCCTGCTTTGCGATAGTTCTGTAAGCTCGATGGTGGTCCTATGGCACAGCTTGGATTTCCAAGAAAGCTATGAATGCTTTTAACATAGAAATTTCTTGGCTGGAAGCGATGCGGTTAAGGTTACCCTTTTCTTTCCCTCTTTCTAGCCCATCTGGTCCTTTTATCTCTTTTTTTTCCTCCTTGACTTTTCATTTCCCAGCTCCTTCCACTAGCTCTCTCCTCTTCCAACACACTTTTCTTCTTTTTCCTTTAAATTGGTGTTCCCCAGCTGTCCCTCTTAAGCCACTTTTGCTAGAAGTTTGACATGGCTGGTCATCTTTCTTGCATCTCCCTCCCTAGCACGGAGCGGTACAGAGTTCCCACTCATCTCAAACACAAGCGTCATAAGTTGCAGCTGCTTTTACACGAGTCAAGCTCCTGAGTCTTCCTCGTAACCCAAATCCTCCAGGTTTGGCTGGAAAGTGCGGCCCTAGAAGCTGGGGCTGCTGTCAGCTTCTTCACGTGATACTGGTTGAACCCTTGCAGGTTCCCAGTATAAATTTGTGTGGTTGCTAGAAAACAGGTTGGAAACATCCGATGGTCGCCTCTTGGCTAGAAACCTAAAATCGGTAGCCAGCAGCCAAGTGGAAGTATGATATATAATTATTTATTAAGAAAGTGGGATCCTCATGGTCTCTAAGGATCCTTTCTAGCTTTCCCAGGAGACCTGACCTGTCCATAACGGACCCTTTACCTTGTTCCAAGCCTCCCAAAGTTTTGAAGGGCAGCTGTGAAATGGACAGGAGATGTTAAATTTCGTTCTGCTGACAGCAGAGACAGCGCTTCCCTGGTTTGCATTTCTTCCCGTCGGCTCCCAGTGCAGCTGAGTGCTGAGGATATTTTTTTTTTATTTGAAACCTTGAATTCTGCAGAGAGCGAGTGCTTATTTCTTAGGATCACCAGGGAAAATTTCTTACTCTCCCAGTAGGGTGGAAATTTCAAGCTCTGAAGCTATAATACATGTACTATCCCAACATCATTAAAATAAGGTTTTTCTGACAGTGCCACCGCGATGCAAAGAATACGATCCCGCCTGTGAATCCCAAATCAGTGTTGCGGCGTCGTGGCAGAGGTAATTTGGAAGTGCTCACGCAGCACCAGGGAAAGCCATGACTGTGAAGGTGTGGGGGGGAAAGAAAAAGATAAGGAAATAAAGGTGTTTTTCTGCCGGTCACCCCATGTTTGTGCTGCCCTCGAGCTGAAATCTTTCTGCTGGCACTCAGCAAATGGAGGCTTCGGGGGTTTAGGAAACCGTGCATGCTTTCCCTGGCAAAGGGGGAGAAGATGCTGGCTCTTATATCTGGCTTTTACTGGGGCTTTCTGTGATGCCATTTGCCTTAATATACTCCTTTTTCGGTTTTTAAGGTACCTGGGGGAGTTTGGGAGAGGGTCTTCAGGCAGGAGTCCCCAGTTGCTTATAGAGTGAGGCCATTATTGCGCTATAAGGACTTAGATGAGGCAGCGCTGGGGTGGACCCCAGCTCCATCCTGCCCAAATTCTGCCCCGGTGGGATGGGTGTTATTTGCTCGAGCAGTGGCTGGGTCCAGATTAAGCCAACAGCTCGGCCAGCAGGTTTTATTTATTATTATTTAGGAAGTGTGAGGCTGTACAGAGGAGGATACCTATCTCATGGCTCTAAGAAGTAGAACGCCGGAGGAACATCGGGATTTTTTGGAGCTCGGAGGGCTGCGTGCTCCAGCTCTTGGGTGAGAGGAGGCGCGAGCG
>NW_010542115.1:0-23435 GCF_000687285.1 Phaethon lepturus
GCACCGGCCCTGGGTCCCCTGCCTGGAAAGGATGGGGGGAAAAACGGTTCTAGTTCGGGCAGAGTTATGAAAAACGATCCGAATTTTGGAAATCCCGGGTGGTTTGACCGATTCTGGCTTGCCACCGACTCTGGCACAGCTGCCTGGAGTGCCGCAGAGCCCCGGCCCCCGGTTTCCCCTCAGAAACCCACCGCAGGCTTACACTGTGCGACTGGTGATACCAAGTTTGTGTCGGGCAGTAAGAGGCACATTAGAGATTTATTAGTAAAACTAAAGGTAAGGCGCTTTCAGAAATGCTGTGTTGGCATAGGTGTGATTTGAAGGTTGCTGCGTGTGAGCATTATGCAGTTAAGAGCTGGCGTCTTCAAAATTCCTTACTGGTATCTCCTAGAAAAGCAAAATTAAATAGCTTCTAAGTTGTGAGACATTTAATTGGTGGTGGAAGGCCCACCAGGGCTCAGGTGGGTTAGTCAGGTGGCTGACACCCCTCATCCACAGCGACACTCTCAGGCATTAAACCATTAAGGCTCTGATTTCTTCAGAGAGGTGGAATATGCTTCTGAATCAGCAGGAGTTGAGGTGTTGCCCCGCTAAGCTGCGGGACGCAACGTGCTGGTTGTTCGAGGAGAGAGCGGGTAGCCATTGAAGCGTAAACCTCCCATTCCTTCTCACCGCTTGTAACCGTAGCTCAGATGTGCTGGCCTCCCAGATGGTTTGGCACCTGCTGAGTATGCGATTTCCTGCTCACAGGGGGCTTGTAAAGGCTTCATTTCTCTAACGTGTTAGTTCTTTCTCCCACATTCTTGGTGATTATTAGACAGGAGCGTTTCCACCTGCGCTGACGTGGAGTTACGTGTTTTGTTGCTGGCCATGGCATGCAGTTCTGTGGGTCTGTAGGCTTCACTGAGACCCTTGTGTGTAGGAGGAAAGGCCACTGTTACACTGACAGTTGATGCCTGATCTCAGTTAATGTTATTAGTGGATTTATATATGACGTTTTCAAGCTCAGCATTTGAGGTTTTGTTTATGGGTGGGAGATTTTACACAAGTGCTTCTCTATGTGCGGAATCACTCTGTTGGTGGATGCTCTCATTCCCTTTCTCTGTTAACTTAAAGTGCCATAATGCTGGGAAAAAAATTCCGTAGGAGGCATTATTCAGTACCAACTATAGTATTTTATGTATTTTTTTGTCACAGTACTTTAATCTGAAAGAACACCCAGTGACAGGACAGCCCGTGGTGAAAGTCAGTTAAGCTTTCTGTGGAGTTTTTTTATTTCTACTGCTTGCACCTTAGCATAGGCATGTTTGTGCATAGTTGGTGTGCTTAATTTTGCGGTGCTGCCAGGAGGTCTTCCATGAGAGGTTACTTTGATGTCTGATGTTAAAATTAAATCTTAACTAAAGCCTTGTTTTCTTTCTAGGTTGGATGTAAAATCTAAACTTCTTCCGGGTGTGCCTCTAAAACATTTCTTGTTTCTCCACGTAATTTTCCCGATGGAGGACCAGCCGGGGTTCCCTTTCTGCTGTTCGTGCTGAGTAGTTGCTTGGAGAGGTGGTGAATGAGTGAAGATATGCTCAGTGATGGTAAGGTGTACGATTACATTTCAAGGCTTTTCTGTTGCCTTCTGTGAAGGCTCAGGCACCGTATTAATGGGCTCTGAGCCAAAGAGGAGAAACCTAAAACCGCTTGGCTAACTGCCAGAGTGCATATAGCCAGTTTCTCCATCTCTTAGCCAGTCGTATTGTTTTAATCAGCACCTAAAGACTTGCTGAAGTACAGCTGATTTGGTTCCGCTGGAATACAGTGTGACGAGCAAGACCTCCCTCCAGACCTGTTCCTAGTCTGGAACAGCTGGTAGTAATTCCAATTCCACCACCCAGCTCCATAGGGAAAACCAAAAGTGCCACTGAAGATGCACGAAAAAAAATAAAGCAGCACTGCGTCAGCGTGTTAAAAGATGTCAAAGCCCACCTTGATTTCTTAGGGTTTGCGAATGAGGGACTTGCTAGCTAACAGTTGCTCTAGTTAAATAAGGCTTGCCTTTTTGCAGGGGATGCAGTGAGTTAACTGGTAAAACGCATCCTAAAACCAGCGTGCCTCTGTCTCCATATTCCCTGCCCCCTGTGCAGTTTCATTGATCCCCGAGAGCAAAGTAGTGAGAGGTTTAAGATGCTGTTACAACTTCAATATAAAAAAAATCCTAGGAATATTTGTTAAATGAGCAAGTGGCTGAGATACTTTCAGGAGTTTCTAGTGAGAAATTTCAAAACTAAAAGATTTGGAGTGACTGCTGCTTTACAAAGTTGAGCAGATTAAACGAAGTCATGGAAAACGCTTGACTCTTCCCTTAATTAGATTTTTAGTAAGCAATTGGGGCTGGATGAAAAGACCTCCAGTGGTCTCCTCCAATCTCAACCATTCCGTGACTCTGTGATTCAGCGCTCAGCTGGGAGCAGTAAGCAAACTCTGCTTAACAGAGGGAGATACTGTGTGATTTCCATCTGTTCTGACCGTGGATGTGTTTTTATCGGCACTGTCTTCACTAGCTTGTGACAACAGCAGCAAAGCACTGTGTGTGCTCTGTAGTACAGTGAAAATCCCCAATCCCGTGCGGTAGCATGGCTCCGTTGAGACGTGAACCACTTGTGGTTTTTTCCTCCTCTTCGAAACTTTGCTACGCTGATTCCTGTTTATCCGATTCTTGTCCTTCTTTTCCTAAGGTTCAAATGTGGGAATTGCCCCGGTTGTGGTTGCTGCTGATGCTGCCCTGGGAAAATGCCTTGATAAGGAATTAACACCATTCAGTGATGGGCTGTGGGACAAGCAAAGTGCTTCCCGAGCCCCCCAAAGATGTGCAGCTAGACCTGGTTAAAAAAGTCGAACCTTACACAAGCCGCAAGGACATATACAAGCATTTCATCAAAGATGACTGTGGGACTGTCATCAAAGCTGGCTCTCCCTCACCTCCGCATCACGCTAACCCTGGGAACCACCTGCCTGCCCACATGGACCAGCCCGAACCCCGCAAGAACAAAGTGGCTAAATACCGTGCCAAATTTGACCCCAGAGTGACAGCCAAGTATGACATTAAAGCTCTGATCGGGAGAGGGAGTTTTAGCCGCGTTGTGCGGGTGGAACACAAGGCTACCAAGCAGCCCTACGCAATCAAGATGATAGAGACCAAATACCGGGAGGGGAGGGAAGTGTGCGAGTCGGAGCTGAGTGTGCTACGGCGGGTTCGGCACACCAATATCATCCAGCTTATTGAGGTGTTTGAGACCCAGGACCGTGTGTACATGGTGATGGAATTGGCGACCGGAGGAGAACTGTTTGATCGAATCATCGCTAAAGGTTCCTTCACTGAGAGAGATGCTACGCGTGTGCTGCAGATGGTATTAGATGGTGTGAAGTACTTGCATACGTTGGGTATCACGCACCGGGACTTAAAACCAGAGAATCTTCTGTACTACCATCCGGGAACAGATTCCAAAATCATGATTACGGATTTTGGACTGGCAAGTGCTCGGAAGAAGGGAGATGACTGCCTGATGAAAACCACGTGCGGGACCCCAGAGTATATTGCTCCCGAGATCCTGGTCAGGAAGCCGTACACGAACTCTGTGGACATGTGGGCGCTGGGCGTTATCTCCTACATTCTCCTGAGCGGCACTATGCCTTTTGAAGATGACAACCGCACCCGCTTGTATCGGCAGATCCTGAAAGGAAAATACAGTTACTCAGGCGAGGTGAGTGTGGCAGGAGTTACGGTGAGGGGAAGTCAAGCAAGAAGCTCTGCGTAGGTGGGTCTTTGTGATGCCCAGAAGCTGGCTGTCGTGTGCAGGGTGGTAACATTATCAGGTTTAAAAAAAAAAAATAATCTGTGATTCTGGCTTTTAAAATCCTGTGCTGTTTTCTGTCTGCTTTCAAAACTGCTTCCAGAGCAGCATAGTGAACTCTTTTTAAAACTCTGTACGTAAAGGAAGAAAAGATCCCTTCCTGGAGAACAGAACTGGGATGCTTGTGGGTTTCTACCTGGGGAGATGTCAGCCGTGGTAAGCTGCTGTTTGACGCTTCATTGTTGAAATTCATGCCAGGATGAGTTTGAAATGTAGCATGTACATACCTAGCCTGATTTCTGATACAAATCCAAGTGTACTCTGAAAAATACCTTTGTTGAAAGGCAAGGTTATGGCAGACAGAGGGGCACTTGCTTCTTAGATCTGGAGACATGAGCATTTCTGAAATCAATCTGCATTGTCTCCTGAGCTTAGTTTGTGACAAAAATGAGGATTGAAGGATGGTTTTCTGAGATAACTATGGAAAGAGGAACCTTGGGGGGTAGATTTTAGGCAGAAGATGGGTGTCCCTATTCTCCCAGAGACCTATCACTCCGTAGAATGGCCGGGTGCCAGGCTGACACAGCTCCTGCTGACTTCCTGCTGGTCATGGTGGGAGATCTTGACTAGCAGCCGGCTCCTCTACCAGCTCACTGGCCAAGAGTCGGTATAACCTCACTAAGAATCACAGCTATAGAAAGTGGGGCTATCCAAATTTGCAAGTTGCCTTTCTGCCTATATCCCTCACTGGAAACATTAAAAAATTAAGCTTTTGTAACCTCTTCCCCTTTAATAAGGGAGGAGAGTGTTTAGATTCCTGAATGCCATGACTTTGTGAGATGAAGCCCACTGGGAAAGTGTTCATGAGTGGCTAAGTTTATGCTTCTGAAATGACAGTAAAATAGCTGTCAAAAAACCAGAATGAATTAATGATTCTTGTGTTTTTAAGTATGACAGGTATGTTGGCATTTTAATGATGGATGGAAGGAGTCTAACATGTTAAGTTTTTAAACATAGTAAGCTTCTTTAGGATTGTGTTTCAAAATAATAATAAATGACTGAAGGGTTTTTAGAGGTGTCAGTAAGTCTTTTATACTTAAAAGCTGTCAGGCCGGCTTGTGTTAATAGTTGGAATATCTAAGTTCAGTGGAGCTGAGGAATATTGCTGTTTGCATAGGAAGCCATCGAGGAGAGCCCAGATCTGACACCTTCGTGAATCTTGTTAATTCTTCCCATGAGTGCTCCTTAGAAAATCCCTGGCGTGCAAAGGAGACACAAATGTGAGGAGCCATAAACACCCAAATTTTGCACTTTTTGGACCGAGTGTGTTACTTCCTTTAGAAACTGCAGTACTTGATTAGTTTCTTGCCAGAAGTATTCTATCAACTGCTTCCTTGAGCTCTAAGCTTCAGCTGACTTTTGGCAGCCTTTGCTTTGTTTCGTTAATTTGCCTCATTAATATGTTTTCTTAACCAGCTGCAGAGTGTTAAGAATGCAGTCGGGTTATCCTAATGCAGAAACAGATTAATTCCCAGCCACATGTTACATCTGTAGGGTCACACTGAAAGGCCAAGTCCTAGTTACCTAGTTTACCTTATAACCAGTCGTGGTAGATGCGTTAAATGATTTTTCTCATGTGAAAAGGCCAGTTCAGTCTGACGTTTGTTGTGTAGCAGAACTCATGTCAAGTGCATGCATCTCCTTGTAGTTTCCCATTCTGGCAGTCGGTAGGTGCTGGTTTGGCTCAGCCTGGATGTTTGCCTCTAGACGGCAGGTTTTAGAGCTTTCTAGATTCCTTGGCCAAACTCAGGTTTGGTCCTTTTTAGCTCGCTTTGTGTTCATCTTGGCCACTCATTTTTCTCCTCTTCTTTCAGTTTGTTTATTTTTAAGCAATGTGGTGGGATTTTTTTGGTGAAAGTTCTCCTCTTCTTTTTTTTTTTTCCTCTTTGGTTCCCTAGTTCTATGCCAGCCCCATGCCTCGAAGTGCCAGAAGGTCAATGAGACCATTGACTCTTCCCGTTGGGGACCTGCTTTTATTCTTAATCTCTCTAACATGTTGTGATAATGAGTTCCACAGTTTATTTTAAAAACATGAGAAAGCTGTTCCCTTCTCTTGGATTTTATTTCCCTCTGCTCATTTAACTGGTCTTTTTCTATGTACACCTCCTTAATCTCCTTTACTTGAGAAACCAGTGAGTAACTCTTCCATGTCCACTTATTAGTTATCTTTATACTTCTTCAGATTCCTTCTTTTTTTGAGGCCGAAGAGCCAACTGTGTTTGGTGTCTCCTGTGGAATATATTCCATAGAGCTGATTTTTGCTGTTACCCTTCTCTAGACTACTTGTAATCTTTGAGACGGGGTGATACGTGAGCACCGTGGCTTTGTGTCGTGGCATAAGAAGGTCTCTCTGGTTGTTCACTGCCTCTTCCCGTAGGGTTTCTTGTTTCTTTGATGCCTCTGAGCGTTTGGCTGATGATGTAGAGAGTGGTCTCCTGTGACTCCAGGAGGTTTCCTGAGCGTTCATAGCTGATTTGGGGATGTCATGGTACATATGTCATTTGATGCATTCCCTCTAATGTCTCCACCCCTCAGTGCATGAGCTTGTGTTGTGACACTGAATTTTGTGGCTGTCATTCAACTTTGTCACTTGCTGTTTTTACCTTTTTGCAGATTTTTTTAATGAAGCTTAGCGTGCTATCCAGGACAGGTTCTGCCTATTACTGTGAAATGTGGTAATTCTGGAATCTTAGAAGCAAGTGATGGGATACAGTTGTGACACCCAATATATGATGCTGATGATACTGAGCTGTTGAAGTTAAAAATAAAGCTGTGGCATGATAGAGGAAGTAATGAGAGGCCACATGATAAATTGGCTGATGTTTAGTGTGGACGAACTTCAAGTGATCCCATGGGAAGATGGGCATTCTGAATTTTCTGTAAATGATGGTGGGCCCTGGAGGTGGTGCTTGCCCTTCAGAAGAAACAATTTGAGGTTAAACACTTCTAAACATCATCTTGATACCCGTGATCAAAAGCCAACTGATATTAGGAATTAGTGTTAGTATGCAGGTGTCTTTGCTGTGCCATGCCCATCAGTCACCTGCATTTGAATGTTGAGTACAGTTCTGTTTCCCCCTGAAAAAAAAAACCAGAATTTAAAAGCATATGAAGAAGGGCAGTGTGAATAGTCAAAGGTATGGGCTGGCTTCCGTTTGAAGACTGAGTGAACAGAGTAGGGCCCTTCCTCCAAAAAAATAAATGTTTGAGGGGGGCCTCTGACCAAACTCGGTACAGCTGTAGGCAGAATAGGAAGAGTGAATAGAGAGCAACTGCTTTGAGCGTTCCCCGTGGTAATTTAATTTGATGTCCTCTGGTCCTTGTGTCAGAACTGAATTATTTTGAGAAATTTTGTGACTTCATTGTGACTAGGGCCAATGTATACACAAAGGTAGCACATGTGGTACAGAGAAAGCATTAGACTATATATTTAGAAAGTGCCAGTGCACAAGCTTGAAGCATTTTACGTGTTATTCCACCACAAATTACATACTCTGAGAGGCTGTTACGGCTACTACGTGTGACATGAGTGGTTGTTTTGGAAAGCTGTACATGTTTTACTGCTTGCAAAGCAAATATGTGTCAGCCAATAGCCTGTGTGTTTTGACCAGATGCTTTCTGTTCTTCCAGAGCCAGGGAAAACGGATGCTTTAATTTCCCCTTGTAATTAAGCCTATACCCCTAAATTGCAGGCGTGTTTGACTGTAGCCAGGTGTTGGCAGGAGATGCAGTAACAGAATGACCACTTTGTAAATCAATTCTAGGTGGAAACAAAGTGAGCCAGAGATTCAGAGGTGTCTGGCATGTTTCCCACAACCTTGCCAGGTTTCTTAAAGCCATCTTCTGGACATTTAAAGCTTCCAAATTTCCGGTGTTCACAGAAAATTGCTCTTCTTTTTTTGTGTTACACTGGAAGAAGTGGGAAGACGTCAGAAATGAGGCTGTTGATAAGTTCATCAGACTGATGGAAATGGCAGGAGCTGAAAGTCCTGGTTTATCTGGAACAAGAATGAGCAGAATACTTGACTGCGTTGCAGAAAGCATCTGTTTCCGATAGATGCAGAAGCAGAGATTTCAGGGTAACGACTGCTTTTCTTCTCTGTAATGTGAACTTCGGAGATGTGAAATGGAAGAGGGGATGTTAAAAGAAGCCTGCAAAGGAAAGTGCCCAGAGCTGACAGCTTGAGCTGTGTGGCCCAGACGTTTCAGTAGGGAAGGAGGGATCTGTCTTCTGAACCGCGTTGCCATACCGTGTCACGCAGTGGCGAGTTTGCTGAAAATCAGTGTAGAGTCCCACTTTTCCAAAGGTCTGGCCTCAAAACCTTGTCAGAGAGGACAAAGCTGTATTGAGAGAGGAATAAAAGCCAAGGTGCATGCTGACCTGAGAAGTAGCTCCATCTTCTTGAAAAACAAGCGAGCTCATGTCCAGCTGATGTAATTGCTTTCTGACTGGGACCCTCTTACCACCACTCTCCTGTTCCTGGAGTGTGAGGTCTGTTTGAAGAGGCTATTAGCAGATCAATAGGAGAGGTCTCCCATAATAGCTTATTCAGGTACTGCTGACATCACTGCTCTGATTGTCTCTTCTACCTCCTTCTGTACTTTCTGAAAACTGCTTGGAGTAATGGGTAGGGTGAGGAATGAAGAAAAGGTGGCTTTGTAACTTGGCATGCTTTTTTTTGAGCATCTCTTGAGTATGGGTTACGTGAGCTATTGAGACTGCATTTGATGTAGCCTGCTACAAAGTCATTCTCTTTCACTCCTTTTGTTAGAACTTACTAAAAAGAAGATTTGGCAATATTTTAATTGAAATCTTGGGGATAAAACTGATTTCTGGGGATCTCTTTGTAACTTAAAAAGTTGTCTGAGGAATAAAGCTTGAATTCCATTCACAGTATCCTTTGAATTTGAAAGTGCAGAAATGAACATCAGACCATCGTTATCCTGCTAAGACAGGCTTGCTCTGGTTCTATTTCAAAGCTTGTCCTTCTCTTGAATAGTGATACTTTTATGTTGCTTTACACACCTGGGAAAGTTGCTGGAAGAAGTGGAAGATAATATATGTTGTGGATAAATGGGGAGACTGAGCTAGGGATTGTTCTGATTTTGATACCTGATCTGGGCAAATCATTTCCCCTTGTGGTCTGTTTTCCTATTCATAAAACAGAATCAGCTTTTTGAGGTATGTTCACCATGGATTAGCGGTGGGTGCCAGCATGGGAACATCTCTTCATCAGTTTATTTAGAACAAGCTTTTGGCTTTTAATGGTGCTAGGGGATACATTGGTAGACGCGGCGCGAGGAGAGACACGTTTGATGTACGACGGGAGTTGGACATTGGAAGTCTGTAGGAGCTCTGCAAGGGACTTTGCAGCCATGTGGAGAAATGGTTTTGTGTGGCTTGCTTAGATTTTCCAGTTGATAAAGTTTCTCACCAAAGGCTCTTGAAGCTGTAATGCGGTAGTGGCCTTTGCATGGATTGGTAATTTGCTGAAGATAAGCCCGAAGCTGAAATACAGGGTCAGTTCCATGGGGAAGGAAAAAACAGTGAAGGGTCTGTTCCCTTCTGCTCAAAAGCGATCAGGACAAAGTTCGCTAACGAAGCTGTGCAGTCGCTGATGATAGAGTTCTTCAGATGGTGAAAATGAGGGCTGTGCCCCTTAGAAATCTGTCAGTTCAAAGAGCAATGGGATGAATGGCAGACAGATCAATGGAGAGAATGACATTAAAATGTCCCAAGTATGGATAAAGACGTCCCTAAGTCACAAATCTCTAGGGCTTGAGAGTGTTAATTCCAACATAGGGGCTGTTTTCTTGGGCTCCCCTCTGTATCTGGTGTCAGCTGATGTTGGAGACACTACTGGACCGGCCAGATCTTTGATCCAGTAACCTTCAGTCCTGTTAGAGGTGCTAGTCTTCCCTTCTCTCATTTCATCCCTCAGCTGGGGGCTTCATCTGCTTCCAAGAGTTAATTGAGCTGAGTAATAGGCAGCCTGCAGAGCAGATAGCGCTCCGAGGTGGTGCGTGCAGCATTTGGGTACCTGCCTGTGTGCTGGGGATATTCAGCAGTCCCACTGGACATCAATGGAGCAGGTACCGCACGTCTCGTGTGGTTTTTGGCTTGTGGTTTGGAGGCAGCATTATTTCAGCTGAGTTTGAGAATCGGAAGTCAATCCCAAGGCTTATCAACTCCCATGGGCTAATTTTACTCGCTGTATAATACTCCTTTGGGAAAGGCTAGACATGTACAAAGTGAGGAGGGTAAACATATCCTATTCAGTGGAAATGTTCTTGAACTCTTTAATTACAGCCTGATGCTGGAGTTCCCCTGTAGGTAGGTGAAAAAGCAGGCAACGTATACAGACTCAGTCGTAATAGAAAGTGCATTTTGCAGGTGATAAAACTAGTTTTAAATCCCCCTTCTCCTGCAGAAATGTTTTGGGGTTTGTTTTTTTTTCCTTAGGAGAAATGAGTCTGTCTTTACATTATACATCTGTAAAGGAAAATGTGGTGTGAATTGCATTCTGTTTGTGACTCTGCCCTTCTCTGTTCGGTGACTCCTTCAGATTAGAAGCATGAATGCAGAACCGAGCTAGTGGTCCTGCCTGCCTGGCACCTCCCTGGTGCCCTTAATATGATGACTTTATTCTTTGACAGCTCCCCTTGCTAGTTAGTGTTGCTCTTTAGAGTTCTGCTTACTTACTTTCTTTGCACTCCCAACAACATCCCAAGTTGCTCTCTTCAGAGAGTTCCCCTGTTGCTTCTACTGTCAGATGTGCAAAGGTGACAGCAATTTTGGGGGTGGCTGCTAAAACCCTGGGTCTAAGTGTTTAAGCTGTTCTTTCTGATCCCGTGAGCGTGTGGTGCCTTTCCCCGTTGACTTCACGTAGAATATAAGCCCTTCTGTAGTTTCAGAAACACGAGTGCCTTTCACATGGGGTCATAGTTAGAAACATGTCCCCTTCAACCCGGGGGTTTTTGTGGGTCTTCGACAAAGCCTAATATTTAAGGCTTGCCTATTCTTCATTTAAAAAAGCTGGCATTTTCTCTTATCTACACAGCAAACCCTTCAGCCCGGCTCTCATCTTAAGTCTGAACCTTTGCAGCATCCTTTTCTCCTGACTTAACGGGTACATTCTTGCTCTGTTCTCATGCATACAGATCTCTGCTGCACACTTTTTTTTTTTAATAGCTTGTTTCCTTGGCCACATCCACCCAGATTTCTTTTTCTCCACCTCTTTATTTGGGCTACCTACGCTTTCTACCTAGGCACCTTTGCAACGTAGGTTCACCTCGTCGGTGGTTGCTTGTTAGCAAAGGTCATAATGCTGAAAGGCAGTGCTGCAGTCTGTTAGACGGTCCCTGACATGGATGGAAGCTTCCTAGGATAACCGACAGGACTGGAGACTTGTTCATAGACATGGGTGTCAGGTGGTCGTAATATGGAAAAACAGCTAAGATGCACAGAAAAGTACTGTAAGTGCTTTTATAGTATTTTTGTAGTGGTGGCACCTTTTGAAGTTATGTCAAGTCAAATAAAGAGCAGCTATGTCTGAATCTCGATGCCGTTATTTGTGATGACTTTATGAAGAAATTGATGGCATTCCTGAATTGGTTCTTTTTTTGCTTTTTATTTTGCAACGAACTGGCAAGCTCCAGTGGAGACAGCATCAACAAACAGTTGGTCTGGCTTCCTGCAGTACAGTGTTGCAATGCATACCACTGAACTTAAAATTACAGGAAGATTTAGGCACAAAGTGACCTCAGGAAGCCTCTGGTTCAAACCCCTG
Organism: Phaethon lepturus; assembly: GCF_000687285.1. NCBI lineage: Eukaryota > Metazoa > Chordata > Aves > Phaethontiformes > Phaethontidae > Phaethon > Phaethon lepturus. Next base: position 11,690 of record NW_010542115.1, read on the forward strand.
TTCAGAGCAGGGCTAAATTTAAAGCCGGATGAGGTTGCTTAGCACCTTGTTCACTCAAGCTTTGAAAGTTTACAAGGCTGGAGATGTCACCACCTCTCTGGGCCCTGTCCTGGAGCTGCCCCAATCTTGTGGGAACTGTGGTTTTTCTTTACATTCTCTCTGGAACTGCCCTGACGGTACTGGCAAATGCAGTTAGATCCTGTCCCATTTCTCCAGCTAGTTGAGGTCCTTCTGGATGGCAGTCCTGCCCTCCTGCATATCAACAACTCCTCCAAATCTTGGTCAAAAGCGACCAAGAAGCAAGTACTAAAAATTTTAATGGTAAAGAGAGATTTGCAGCTCAAATGGCTTCAGAGCAGAACCAAAGGAGAGGCTTAACATGCAGATTGTATGTGCGTAGCATTTCTTTTTTCTCTTCTTGAGCGTTCAGCGTCTTAATGATCATCGGCCCTAGCTTGGAGTTGAAAGCGCCAAGTTAAATACAGGTATTGAGTAAACTTTGCAGGTCTTGCTGTGGGTAGATTCAGGCTGGAAGAATGCCCATAATTACATGAAAAACAAGCTACCCTAGTAGATGAGAGGAATAGTGCGACTTGCGTTCCCATAATAAGTAAGTTAAGAAATGAAACACATCCTTCCCAGTTTTCCCTGCCTGCAGGTGATAGCAGAAGCGGGAAGAACGAAGATTACTGGCAGTGCATTAGCAAACAAACTACGGGCCTGTTGCTACCTGACAGAGAGCAAGATAAAAATACGAAAAGCAATTTCAAAGCAGCTGATGCATGCTTACAGGATGAGTTCTTACCCCAAGTATTGTTGGTATGGCTGCAGAGCGTTTCCAAAGTATTCTTGATACTGTCCTCGTTGTGGTGAGTGGTTAAAAGACTGTGGAGAACTTGTAACCCGTCAAATCCCTCGCAACATGTAATGGGGAGACAGAAGACAGTCTTGTCAACTTCTAATATTAATTTTGTGCATATATTCAACTTTCTGAGAGAGAATGGGGTAGAGCTTGAACCTAGGCTTCCCCTGACTCAGTTGAGAACTGTTACTGAATCGCTTGTCCCTCTCCAAAGGGATTGGTGGTTGTATTATATATTTGATTTTCAATCATATAACAAACTTGTTCTAAAAAAAGGCACAAGCAATAAAAAGAAACAGCAATTATTTTTGGTAACCTCCTTCCCCTGAAAGTTGCAGATGGAAATGTATAGTGACAGAGATCCACAGGAAAAAACAACCCAACTTTCTGTTTTGCATACTTGTATTTTAGTGTAGAAACTAATTTCCTCTAGGAGAAGAAAAAAAAATGACACTTCCATATCACGGAAAAGATCTCTCCACAATCCCTATCACTTTGCAGGAGAGTTCAGTCAGTATAGGACAAACATTCTAAAATTTTGGATGTGGCTTTTTAAAGAACAGTAAGTTTTGTACTGATGCTGCAGCAAGTGTGATGCTTGACTGTCCAGCTGCCAGTCCTGGAATGGCTCCTGTGTGTTTGCACTTCTGATCACATAGAATTAATTACATATATCTATGTAAGTAAAAAAAAATTTTTTTTTAAAAAATCTGTCTTTTGTTGTTTAGATGACAAAAAATATAACCACTTCAGAAAAAAATACCAATTTAGAAAAAAAAAAATGTTTCATAATGTATTTGCTTTATTTTCTATTTTATGCTTTCTTTGCCCCAGAAATTTGTCCAGGTTTTTTCCTGCAGTTCATAACTATAGCTTTGTTATATATCATAAAGCTTTGTGTAACATGGTATATGCTAATTAAATTGTTTATAGGGTAGCAACTGCCTGGAAAGGGGGAAAACTCTCCCACTGGTGGTTTCCTCCTAGTATATCTCCTGCCTAAGATGGGCAGCAAGGCAGCCTGGCTTCCCTGACTTTGGGCTGGATTATGTCTTCTGGAAAACACTCAAAGCAGATTTAAAGAAATGCCAGGAACAGAGGAGCAGCACTGCCCTCTAATGTTCCCATTGGTCCTGTTTTTTGTGGGTTTTTGTGGTTTGTTTTTTTGTTTTTTGTTTTTTTTTTTTTAATACAGGAGATAAAGTGATGTACTTACAAGAGGCCAAGAAAGCTAGTATGTGTCTCCCATTTATTGAAAATTTAACTTTGCACGATGTCCTGCGCTGCCCTTTGCTTTCAGAGGAGCTCCTTGCAAAGCCGCCTTATTCTTCTGGAAGTTCTCCGTTGGTTCACTGACTGGGAGCGTCTGGATGCAGCAGGACCCCTTGCTCGTGGGGACCCCTTGCTCGTGGGGACCCCTTGCTCGTGGGGACCCCGGCCAGTCACACTGACTGATGGGGTTGTCCTCCCTGGCTGTGCCGGTTGGTCTTTAGACCAAAAGTGAAAGGCTTTTGCAAGACACGGTCATCACTTTGGCCTCTGATCTTCCTGCCAGAAGAGAGAATGGATTTCAAACCAGCAGCGTGGCCAATTTTTCAGTCTTCTCCCTGGAGTTTGAGTGTCCCAAGCTGTTGAAAGGAAATAACAAGGGAAACGGGCACGGGGCAGTTCAAGGCAAGGTTTTAAACCGTATCTGCAGTACTCATTTGCATGATCATACAAGTCTCTGGGCCCATATTTTAGCCTCTATGTGGGGGGAAAAAAGGCTTTTTTTTTTTCTTACAGAAGCTTTTTTTTTTCTGAGAGTCACATTAGATGATAAGTGTTTTACAACAGTCCTGTTAGAGAAATGCATAATTCTTTAGAGTATAGATTTTTTTTCCATGTAAGGAAGAATTGTTTTTTATATAAATTGCCGAGGCCTTTGCCTGGGGTGGGGGGGGTGTCGGAAAAATCAATTTACAGAGGAATGTGCTTTTGCATTTCATATGGCTGTAAGAATACGGTGATTTTTAAGTGGAGCAAAAAGAGTGTCGGTGAGATGCAGTCAGATGGCTCTCTGTTGAAAAGGGCACTACGCTCTGCTTTGAAGAGCTGAAACACTTGAACAGGATGAAAGTGTGCCTTTCCTAGCCTGGCACAAAACACCGAGGCCAGCCGTATAAAGGTCTTTCTCTTAGCTTCTGCTCTCTCTTTTCTTTTAATGCACCTGCTTAGTGGATGTGAGGGTGGGTGGATTTGTGTTGCACCATACATATCTGAGAACTGAAGTGTTTGTCCAGATCTCTCCCGGACATCTTAGACTCTCTGAAGACGGTAAGCTCAATTAAAACTTGGAAAATCCTCCAGCCTTCTGCATGTATCGGTGACCACGGTCCCGCAAAACTTAGTGTGCTGTATTGGAAAACACTTTATTTACAGGTAAAGGAACACCTTTTCCAGTAAAAGGGATTTGAAACCAATGTATGCATTTAAAAATCAATTCCCCTTCGCTTTGGCTGTTTCTTGAGGTGTTTTTTGAAGGTTGTTTCCTCTGATGGACTTGGTGTGTCACAAGGACCTTTCTCAAAATCGTTCCTTTTGCCTTTTTACTATGTGTTTCAGCTTACGTTGCAACTCGTAGCTGTGAAGATAACTCCAAACCCTAGGGCAGAGTAAGCAATACATCTTTTATTTCCATACAGCTACAGTCTGCAACACTCCATTAAGAGTTTTTTATTTCATGGAATTGTGCATGTCATCAGGTCAGTGAATTTTTTGAGTCGGTGCCTTGTGGCAGGTGAGTTGGCTGGGCTATCCCTTAGTTTGGGTTTGCGGTTTCTGCGACTGGAAGCATATATTGAAACAATGAGGTGGAGACACCACGTGTTTTGCTCTGGTGGCTTGTTTGTGTTGCAATACTTTGATTTTTTTCTTTTTTTTTTTTTTTGGTGTGTGGAGCAGAGGAGACCAGGAGGAAGCTGTCTAAGCCTTGAAGCCCCTAGTAACAAAGAAAGCAGGGAGTGAATCTCCATGGAGAAGAGGGATGTGTCTTTTCCCAGTAATTTCACTCACAGTCCTTTGTCCCTGGGGCTGCTCTCCATACCAGTAGCACCTGCAGGTTCAAGGCAGGACGAAGAGCAGCAGCACAGTATTTTGATTAAGATTTTGGGTGAATGTCTGGTTTTGGGGAAGTGGCACATAATTACTGTAAGGATGGAGGAAGGCAGGAGCCATGTCCAAAGGAAAAGGACTTGCGATAATGCTGTGATTTGACGTATTATATTTTCATTCCTGCATCTCTGGGACCAATAAAATCCTGTTAATGGTGGAATAGTATTTCTACAGAATTAGGGATGTAGGAATAAAGGGATATCAGTAGGGCAGAAAAAGAATATTAAGCTGCTTCTGTGCAGAGTATACATTGTTAACAGAAAGGATTTGAACTATCAGCTGCCATTGATGCCTTTGACTCCTTTATAGTTCCTGAAAACTAGGCTGGGCAGTTTCCTCTTTTACCTTTGGCTGATTTAAACCTTTGCATTCTACCTGTGGCTCAGATGTTTTATTTCTCCGATACCTTAGTGGAGGTCTATTTTGAGTAGTGAGATGTGCTGCTGCATGCTCGTTCGCTTAGGACCAAGGTTTAGTGAGTGAGGATATATTTTAATTCTGCAGTGGAAAGAGCTGTGATCTCCAAGAAGCTACTCAGTGGGAGAATGGCTTGTGCTTGACCTTACTGGCTCATCTGCATCCAGCCTTTCATCTGGGCTTGTAAATGGGCTACCTTGCAGTGAGGATGCAGGAGGATTGGTAACGCTGTGCCGCCTTCTTGTATTTCCACCAGAGAATGTGGTAGAAAAGTTGACTTGCCTACAGGACCATGGGAGGGAGAAAGAGTAACTGCTTACTGCAGCTCCATGACCTTTGGGAGGTGATCTCTGCAAACCTGGCCTCTTCTAAAGGCCACTAAATACCATCACCAAAGCTCTCCCTTCCCTTGTTGATGATTGCGACGGGATGGGAGACTCTGTTTCTGCGCAAAGCTGTGTTTGAAGTTCAGCTGCTCCTGAAGATGGGCTTTGAGCTAGGTGCAGCCCTTGAGCAGGGTGCAAGCACTTGTCTTGTTCTGTCATTGCTGTGACACATGTGGGAGTTTTATCACAACAAGTCATGAGGTGAGTGGATCTTAAACTGCTTCAGCTGGATTGCTTGACCTGGTCTGCCAAAGACCTGAGGGTGGTATGGCTCCAAAAGATTGTATGGAAATACAAAACTAGAACAGCAGTGGGACTCCAGAGTCACAGGGAGCACCTGTAAAACACTTTTTTAAAGTGAGGTTTCAGGTGGGTGCTGTAAATGTGTTGCATTCTGGAGAAAACGACAGCATCTTCCATTGAGCCCCCAGACTGAGCATCAGACTTTCAGGTTTTGAAGAGCTGGCACCTGGCCGCAGTTCCTGGTGCAGGTTAAAAGCTAGTTTTAATTAGTAAAAACTGAGCTCTGCAAAGAAGGGCTGTAAGCATGCACCTTGTTGCAAATCATTTTGTGGCCTTTAATTGACCCTGCCTTAGAGAGAGGCCAGTTGGACCTGATATATTTGGAACAAGCTGCTCTTGAAAGATGTCTCAGATTTGCTCTGACCAGAATTTGGGACTTCCCTAGCAGTTGCAGTGAGCTCCTGCCCTGGGATGAGAGGAAGGGGAGGAGTTAACCAGTGTACGTGGCATAGGTAGGAAGCCAAGATTTTGCTTTCAGATGGCTAAAATCCCTTTTTAGTTGCAAAACCTGTTTTGGGGAGCTTCCCTTGGGGCTGAGTAGGATGGCTAAAAAGATGCCTCCTAAGCCTGCAGTTTTTCTTGGTAGTCTCTTTACCCAAACCCCAAAATCCCTAAATCTAACAAGATTGAAGCTTTCAGGCTGGTAGACCCAAGGGAGCTGGGTTAGTTGTTTTGAGCTGGACGGAGTGGCTCAAACCAACAGCGGTGCATCCGAGTTCCCTGTTTCGGAGCATGAGCTTCAGGGCTGGCTCTTCTGTTCTCTCCATTCTCACCACCCTGCTGCTTCGCCCTCCTGCTGCCCTGAGTGAGTGCTAAGATAGAAATCCCAGGCATGTTTTCCAATACATTTGTTATTTAAGTGGATGCTTTTATGGATTTTCCTGAAAACTGAGCTTTTACTAATATACCAGATTAGTGTTGGTCGGTGAAATGGGAACCACGCAGACAAGCTGAGGAGAGGCAGAAGGTTCTGGTAGTGGCTGTTAAGAGATACTGGCTGTTAATGCAGCGTACAGCCAGCTGGTGGTGTGGACGTATGCCTGTCTGTGTGTCTATAGCTTGTGAACTTCCATCAGCACCGTACAACCTACGCATCAAATGCACCCAGCATTTCAGGCACCTCGAGCAATTAACCAAAGAGTTTGATTTCGTACCTAACGAAAGGGAGAATTGAGCTGTCGGAGAAGGAACATATTTGCATGTTTCCTACCTTTGTCTGTGTCTGAAGAACCATTTCTAAGGGATTCTTTCACAGTCTGATCATTTTGAGAATGGTTATTTGGCTCAAGCATCAGGTTTCTCGTTATAGCTGGGATGACTCAAAAGACTTTATATACTGTTATATCAGACGTTGATAGGAATGCCTGGGTTTCTTATCACTTTCCATTTACTCAATTTTTTTAATTTGCTTCTAGCTTTACAAGCTTCAGGAATTCTCGGTGACATTCTTAAGCTACCTTTTTGCTTAGGAGGCTGATCTTGAAAAATTAAGGAAAACTAGCTTGGCTCTTGGATGAGAATGTAAAGTCATTTCATGGCATACTCATCTTCCAAAATTCACAGGAGTTCCCATACCTCCAGGCACAGGGGCTTGGCAGGGATGGATCTGACGTTGGAGGTATTTCATTAGTGTTCTATGGTCTCTGAAAAAAATCCTTGTTTGGAAATGCACTGTAGCACTGACAGCCTTGCTTTGGAAACCTTCTGTGTGCGCTGAACGCGTGCCAGGCACGTGGAGCTCCCAAATAGTCGTTATGGGTAAATCCCATGAATAAGTGCGATAAGCGTACTTAACAGAGACAGTGAATTAACCGCATCTGCAGGCAAAGGAGAGGCAGGATTTGAAGTGTTCCTTGTCTTCTGGAACCAGGGAGCCTTCTCCTCTCCCTGGCTCAGGGCAAGCAGCGGTGCCTCACTCGTCCTCTGCCTCAGCTGATACCTTCCGTGTCAGTGGGCGAGAAGTACTTTGGGAGAGGCGAGTTTGGCACTAGGAAAAACTATGCTTCTCCACCTACTGCTACAGATCATTTTGTCCTCAGCTGCCCTTTGTGCTGAGCAAAACTTCCCTGCCTAGAAGCTAGGAAAATAATGTTCTCCAGTCTTTCTCGGGACAGAAGACGGCAGGCAGGTTCTGCTGTATGACGCTTTCAAAATTGTCACAGGTGAAGCAGGAAGAGCGTGGGGACCGAATCTTTGTATTTCCCCAAATCTATTGTGTTAAAATTGGCATTTACTTACTGGTGGCTCATTAACAAAGTAAAATATGTAGTGAGCACGATTCTCTAGAAATTGGTAAAGGTCCAGTGGTATTTAGGGTTTTATTGACCAACCCGGGTGAGAGAAGGGGGGTTAAGTTCGTTACGTTTGCAGATGACATGGAATTGGAGGGGCTGCAAAGTACATCGAGTCCCAGATGGCCCTAAAACATTTGAGCAGTTCAATATCAGGTGCAAATTTTTTTAATAAGTAAGGGTAAGTTAATGCACAAAAATAGGTGAAGAATAGAAGATCAGGAGGTATTGGCTCCTCAAAAGAGGATCTGCCTATGAATCACAAACTATTACGCGAGACAGCAGTATTACATTTGTGGAAAAAGACAAACATACTGGGGTGTATGAACAGAAAGAGAGGCTGTATGTGATGTAATCCTGCTGCATTCAGTGCCTGATGCAGCATGCCAAGCTGAAGCTCCAACGCTTCGGGGCAGTGGACTTCAAAAACACTGTGGGCCAAGTGGAGAGACTTGACAGAACAACAAGAACAACTGTGAGTCAAAAACCACAGTTTCCAGAAGATTGAAACATTTTTGGCTGTTTGGCCTAAAGAAGGTGTTGTCATAATAGTTTGCAAATATGCACAAGGCTGCTTTGAAGAGGAAAAGGAACAATCTCTTTTCCAGATTATGGTAAATAAGAGCCTTAAATTGCACTTAGAAAGATTCATGCTAGACCTTGTACAATACTTTACTAGTGTCTTCTGCTCCTAAAAAAAAAAATCTACCAGGAGGATTGTTGAAGCTGTCTTGAAGAACAAGTTAGGCAGTTATCTGTCAGGAATGATGCGTCTGTGGTAGATCCTTTGTGGGCTGTGGGATGGATTGGATGATCGCTGGATGTCCATTGCAGCCTTGTTTCTACCCTGATTTCCCAAGGAGGCAAGGTTTATGGAACTGTGCTACCGGTCTTTCAGTCTCCCACAATTAACTACTTAACTTCTAAGGTCAGTCTCAGCCCAATTTGAGCAACGTGGAGAATTCAAAGGCCTGAAGTTTCTATGAATTTTATAAAAGTCAGTGGCTCAGTAGAAAAGAGGACTAAATTCACATCCTTGCTGCAGGAAAGGTAATTAAATATCTAGTCCAAATTTATCCGGAGAGCTGATCAGCACACGTTTATTTCTGAACCACTTGTGGCACACTTGACCCTATTAAGTGTGTGGGATGGAGCCCGGGCAGCGGTGCATGTAGGAAGGAGGGATGTGCTGCTGCCATGGAGGGGAGATGCCAGTACTGCCCGGGGACAGGGAGGAGAAGCACTGGAATCATAGAAGCCTCGGTTACAAGAGACCTTTGGAGGTCTCTAATCCCGTTCAGCTTGAGTTGGGACTGTTGCCATGCTAGATCATGTTGGCTGTGACTTTGTCTTCCTGAGTCTTGAAAAGCTTCAAGGATGAAGATCCCTTACCTCCCTGATGACCTCTTCCAGGGCTGCACTACCCTTCCAGTGACTTTTTTTTTCCCCCACCCTGGTATTTCCTGATACGAACCTTCCAAGGTGCAACTTCTCCCTGTTGCCCCTTGTTGTATCATTTAGACCTGCTGCGTGGCTCAGTGATCCTTGTAACTACTTTCAAGTAAATGTAATCTCCTGTAAGACTGCCCTTGGACTTCTCTTTGCCAGATTGAACAAGCCCAGCTCCTTTCACCCCTTTTTGTAGGCCATGTGCCACAGACCCCTGGCCATCTTAGCAGCCCTCACTGGGATCTTCTCCACATCCTTCTTCAACTGGGAGATGGCCAGGCTTGATGGTAGATAGTACAATTCCACATAGCAAACTGAAAACTTGTGATTTTTTTTTTGGAGAAAAAAACCAGTGTAGGAAACAACAGGGTTTGTTGTTATAACAGGGGTGGGGGTGGGAAATCATATCGATATAAGATGATAGTTGAGGAATTAGGTATGTGTAAGCTAGGGCTGTTGGAGTTGTCCATGCCGCTTTAGTTTTTTCCTTCTTGCATATATGCAGTTTGGTACAGTTTCAATGACACAGTTGTTCAAGAGGATCTCTGTCTCCTTCACTGAATAGTTTGGATGTTGAAAGAGGCTGAGGAGATATTCAGGAGAAATGGGGTGGAATGGGATCCAGAACAGTTGTCCTGCTCTGCATTCTAACAAAAACTTCCCAAATAGTGCCAGGAAACTGTAAACCCAGGGCTGAGCTGTGTTAGACCAAGCAAGCCTATTTTTAGTGTCTCCTGATGTTTTATGAACTTCAAAATTTTCAAAGCAGCAGTAGCTTATATCCACCTTGCCTACCCAAACCAGCGCTTTCTGGGAGAGAAACAGGAATGTCATTCGATTGGGCCATACCGGCCTAATTTGGGAAGCACTTGGATACCTGAACTTGGGCTCTTAGGAAATGCTTGGATGGAAGAAGGGGGATTTCACCTCCTCTGGCCCATGCCTGGGTTGGATTCCGATGAAGATCGAGAGAGTGACTATAAGGAAGAAAGGAAGGGGAAGCAGGCAGTGAGGCAGGTCTGGTCTTCTGCTGGACCCTGGGCACTGCTGATGTTTTCGGCACAACTCCTCGGCTGCGTGCTGCCCTTGGTGCTTGGGCTCGAGGAGATAAAGGAGCCTCGTGCTGTCCTGAGCAGCAGAGGAGAGCTGGTGTCAGCCGGCGAGCAGGGCATGGTTGGACTAGCAGCTAGTTTTAGGATCAAAAAATGCTGTTTTAGGATTTGCTCCCCCTTGTTCGTGCTCTTGCAAGCACCCAGGGCTTGTGCATCAACAACTTGAAGCCTGCAGGATTCTGTGTGTATGTGGAAGGTTATAAGCTTCTCTCTTCATCCCCCCTGCCGCACTAATCATCGTGATAAAAGATATTCTTCCTCCCTATTGGGGACCACCACTCCTTAGTTAAACCATTACACTGAATTGGTAGGTAGAAATATTTATCAGCTTCAGTTCCAGTTCTCAGCCAATACGTCTACGTAAGATAATAATTCAGAATGAAAGAACACAGATCAGATTAATTTTGAATTTTCCTTTCAAGACTAAAAGCCCTGAAGATGTCAGGATACTCAAATCTTATGAACAGATTGGGAAAGGTATTTCCCAGTTACTGCAAATACTGTTGTGAATGGGTGCTATAGCAATACCTTTGGAAATTTCTGACTCTTTCTCCTGCTTGCTTTTTTGATGGCAGTCTCCAGCAGCCTGTACTTGGCGATCTCGTCTTTACCCATATTCTTCCGAGTCCAGGTCTCTTGAACCTGAGCTTTCTCACGATACAATTCTTTGGTCAAGAGAGGGGTGTGAAGTGATCCAAGTTAAAAAGTGGTATTACCCCGATTTAACGTGCCAGTTATTTCCCTAGGTGTTACAGTTAGAATCCCCAGCTGTAGAGAAAAGCTTTGTGTTTATTGTTTTTTGTAGCTTCTATAATTTTACTGCATTATTCCAACTGAATACTCAGTGCTTGTACAGGGAAAATCAGATGGCTATTTCCATTCGAAAAGCTGGGTTATGGAAGTTCACAGCACCAGATGGCTGCGCATACTTATAATACTGTGGATTACTAAAGGGCTCTTGTATTCTCCTCTTTCATCCTTCCTTTATTCCTGCTCCCCGCATCAACAAATTAATGCCGAATGCTTGGGCATCTGTCCTGCGCAGACTTCAGCACGTTACATCTTTTCATTGGAAAGTTTTTCTTCCAGCCCTTTTGAACTGGTTGGGGTTTTGATCACCTCTTTGCAACTGCTTGTGGGCTGAAGGATGCCCTGGTCTGTGCAAGCTTCGTTCCTGGAGCCTCGGTGCAGTCCTTGGCTGGTTCAGCATGTTACGTCTCGTAGTTGCTGTCCCCAACCTGCTCCTTTGGAGCTGACACTTTCTGTTTTCTGAAGTCAAATGGGAACCTCCTAAATTAGCCAAAACAGCTACGTTAACGTGAAGACTCCAAAAACTGTCGGCCCGTAGTGTTGTCTGAATCACGTCCTTGCCCAATACCACATTAATGGCTATTTTGCCAAGACTTCTACAGCGATGCAGATTTTTACTGTTCAGGTGCCTCACGATGTGGACGCCGCTCTTGTGTGAAAGCTGTAGTGCAAAGGAGGGCCTTTGATTCATTTACTTTTAATAGCTGACAGCATGGCGCTCGTCTGCCACAACAGACATCTGAATTTTAAAATGCAGCTACTCGGAAAAACAGTAGATGACAGAGAGATGTGCCCTGCCTCCAGTGCCATACTCTGTGTTAGATTGAGTCTTTTTTGTAAAGAGGGGGGAAAAAAAAGCCTTTGCTGTTCGTACTTGTGATACCTGAGTGCCGTCTGTGTCATATTGGGTTTGCGTGGCGAGGTTTTAGTAGTGGGGGGCTACGGGGTGGCTTCTGTGAGGAG
>NW_010542116.1:0-8157 GCF_000687285.1 Phaethon lepturus
ACTCTGGGATGCACCTCATCAGGTCCTATAGTCTTGTGTATGTTGTTTATAGGTATCATGCACAGACCCACAGTCACTTCTGTTTTCCTAGATCACTCTCCCACAGATATTTCACTGCACATTTCCTAGTTTTACCATTTTTAACTTCTGTCAGGCGACTTGATTTAGATTAAGAGACTGTCAAATTATGTCAGTCATTCACTGAGTCATAGTTTGGATGAAAGCTACAATGACATGCTCTTTTTTTCAGTGCAGTTTCATTTGAATATAATTGAAGAAACTTGTAGCCACATTTTGTGTGTGTATTTTTCTCATGTATTATCAGATACTAGCTGCTTTACTTAACGTGGCATAGCAATTTTGTCTCTTCCTGTCAGTGTATGAGCAAAAAAGTTCTCATATTCCCACAGCGTGTTCCCACAAGTAAGGAAAAGACATGATACACCTACAGAAAACAACTTTAGGTTGAAGTAGTGCAGCCCAAAGTGTGGAGAGAGTTGATTCATGCCCTAAAATTTAAAGGCTAACATGTGCAAATCTGCTGTTCAATATTAAGGTAGAACTCATCTGCATGTACTTTTGGCAACTTCTGCCACATGAAAACTTGTCATCTTGGCAAGTAAAGCAGCTGCTATACTCACTTCAGAAAATCCTGAAGCATCACTTTGGGTGTCTTTTTTTGCTTTGGGGTTTCTTTGTTTTGATTTGCTTTTAAATATATTTTCCAATCTTTCTAAGCATGTTAAATCTGTACTTGATTTTACCAGAACTCTTTACAAACTGAAAAACAAAGGGATTAAAGTGCAAATTTATATCTTTAACAATCCTTAAATGCATTGCAGGCATTATAGTCACTAAAATAAGCGAGTTTACATTTTTGAATGCTATTTCTAAAAATTATTTTCAGGAAGTTTTTTGAAAAATATTTAGCTAATACTGTTCAATCTTTCTTAAATGAAATCAAGATAATGAAAGTTGTATTAAAAAATAAATAACTGAGAAACAGAATGATACTTACAGGCAACTGTACATCTGACCTGGAAAACAAAAATAAATAATAGAAATTAAAACTTTAAAACTACTGGAAGCTCCAATAAAATAAGGACTGGGTTAATTAACACAGACAGGGGGGAATACCAGTTTAAAAAAAAAAAAAAAAAAAGGATAAAAAAACCCCCCTGTTGTTGTGCTCCAGATTTTTCAATCTGGAAAAGATACACCTAAAAATGTATTGACATAAAAATAACACCAGAAGTATACTAAACTATTACAGAAAAAAAACAAACATGCTGCTAAAATGTTAGTTTCCAATTTTTTTTTTTAAACCGAAGTTTATTTTGTCAGAAGAACAGCTTGCATAACATATATTGATTATTCTGCACATATAAATTAAAAAAAAAAAACCCTAAAAGATCTTAGTCAAAAGACACTTTAGTTAGTGCCGTTGACACCATCCTACAAAAAGCAGCAGATGTGAATTAGGTCTTTTTTATTCATAAGATTTTTCCTTTCATCCTATGGCTGTATAAACTTTATCAATACTTCTTACAAAAGAGTATTTTTCTTTTTCTGAAACAAACTCAGTGTAGTCAAAGTTTGAAACACTTAGTATATATTCTGAAATCTAGTTTATGTATGTGTACATATCCATGAACTACCAGCAGTTGCCATTTAACTGCAACCTGAAACTACTTTGCTACTAATACTGGCAAGCACACCAGAATTTTGCTTTGAAAATGTTTTTTTAGTCTTTCAACTTCATGCTTTTACTTCCAAATAAGCCATTTCCCTTCCTGATAGCACGCAAACTGGCTTGTACACTGTTTTCTTCATCTCCCTACAGGTGGCAGCACAAAATGCTCCTAACAGGAGTGAAATAAAAGCCCCAGACTGAGGTCTACAGGCCCGTGAGAGGAAACCCGTGATTCTGGGGACTCTTGCAGGCATGCCAACCAACTGCAGCAGCTACTTTTGTCATGTAACAAACATATTACTTCAGCACTTGTGTCTGGGATTAAATACAGCTATTCACCTTGCCAAGCCACACATGACAAGGCAAAAACAAGCATGCAGAGATACATGCCCCAAAGACAGGCAGGTCCCCAGCGTGGTGCTGAACATCCACAGGTCACCGTGCCTTGTGCCAGGGAGGCTTGCAGGCATGGGAGGTTTCTGCCTGTGCACCTCTGGGTTGGTTTTTGGCATCACGGTGGATGCAGGCAGAGGTAGTCTCCTAGTGCTTTGGTTGGACCTTATACTGTGCTGCCCTTAGAAAATCCAGCTGAACTCCATGCTGGATGATGCCTTACCCACACAAAGCACCAAGCCTGCCAACTGCAGAGGTTGACACGCTTACCTAAAGCACTTCAAATTGTCTTATTTTCTCTTTCCACCTTGTTTTCTTATGCAGTTTCTTAGTTGTTTCTGCAATTCCATGAGCTAACTCAAAGTAAGCAGCTATATCACAATAACCCAATGCAAAGCTTGAATCCCAAATCACTCGCCCCCCAGCTCTCACATTGCTGGTACCCCAAGTAGCTCCCATCAGCAGTAGCTCCCCACATCACTGTCATGTGTCCAAGCAGGCACACCCTCAAAAAGTAGTCAGAAGATACCATTAAATCCTGTTCTCCATATGAGAGACCAAAAAAAGTACTCCCCACAAAGATGAGGCAGGCTAGCTGACTAGAAGCAACACTAGAAGCAAGCCCTCCAGCTTTACTGTAAAGAGAAATGCAGCAGAAGCAAATTTCAAGTATAGAGACACCCTTCCAGCCTGTGATGGTCTTGGTGCCACAGCAAGAAGAGTTTGGGCACACTTCCTGGGCAAAAGAGCACTTGTAAGCATCAAAGAACTAACTCCTGGTCTTCTCTAGTGCAGCCCTACTGATAACTCGGGACATGAAGGTCATTACTTGGAATGCAGATGTCTTACGTACAAGCTCCTCCTCAACCTTTCTGAATATTTGAGAGCTCAGACAAACTGCGAGGCTATTAGGAAGTGAGGATATGTTCATCTGCACTCAGGTTAAGAGCCCTCTGTATTCTTGCACAAAGGCTTGGCCAAGGAAGAAGAGACTACAAAGGAAAAAGCCACCCTTCAGGCAGGAAAACACTGCTGTGCAGCGTTCGGGGTAGTAGTGCTAAGTTATGTGAAAACAGCTGCTGAATGATGAGCAAGAGGTGAGATCCCCTGAAAAGCAGGGCAATCTAAAAGCAAAGCCAAAAAGATGCTATGTTTAATAAGAAAGGGAAATTGGAAAAAGAAGAACAAAAGCAACAAGAAACACCACAGGATGGAGTAAGTCAGTGATTTCTTCATCGCTAAAGACAAAACAGCAAAAGTCTGACATCATTTACAACCTGTCCTTCAGTTACTTTCTCTTCTGTAAAACTGCCTGAGGACGATGAAGTTTCTTGTCTCCTTCTCCCCACATTTCAAGTTCAGAGGCACAGCATCCTTCTGGAGCAACAGCAACGACAGACAATCATAAGACTGAGAAACAAGTATGCCACTACCAAGTCCCCTGCAGCCCTGCTTCTCACATCCCCATTTCTTCGCTGCCAGCTCAAACAAGCAGCATGTTCATTCCTGTTTTACCCCCAGCTACAGCCATTTGATCTGACGGCAAATTATTACCATGCTGCTAGAAACTTGGTTGTACTGTCATACAAGGGTTTTGTTAATGATGCTCAAACAACAAAAGGAAAGTTATGCTAAAACTCCTGTCACGTGATGAATGAACAGCTTCCCATCATTTTACTTGCTTTTGTTTATCACACATTTTGGCAATACCCCCTCACAATACCCTCCAACTTTCCAAAACCCTATGTACCAACCAAATTCAAAAAAAGCACATCCCGCCAGCAGCAGGCAGGCTTCCTTCTGAAACACAAAACCATGCAGAACAAATGATCCCATTCCCAAGCGTCAGTCTGCCTGACTCAGTCATTCCATGCTGTATTTTTCAACACAAGCCATGAATTGAACTGTTCTCTGGCCTTATGTTATTACTTAATGAGATGCTATTTATACAAAACATGTGTTTATTATTTCAGAGGATATTTGTGCTGAACACCTGATTCTCCTTGTGCTTGCATCCAATATATCAAGAACCCTGTCATCTCTACTTTTCAATGACATGAATCCGTATTATTCATGTATAGAGTTGGGTATTTTTTGAACCAAAAAAATGGAACTTGAGGTAGAGGTGGAACATCCCTCACCAAGAAAACAAAAGACAGCAAAATGCTAAGCACTGAACATTTCAACTGAACAACAGGAGAGATGTGCATACACAAACTCATCACTATCATCAGCTTTGGCAAATGAATCTTTTCATGTGTCACACAGCCACACTTAGAGCCTGATCAAAGGCTGTACGTTCCAAAGGAGCTGAATAATTCATCTGCACTTGTGCAAGGTCTGTCCTGTGCTCCTTGTGTGCAGTTTATTATGGACCAGGAATTGGTGGTGTGCAATTCATAGGATTCAGCTCTATTCTCCTCAAGTATACAGTAGGTTGCCTAATTGAGGCAGTATTATTATTAGTCTCACAGGTAGTCTCACCAAGGAAGAAATAAGATACGTTGCAGGAAAACATCTTCAAAAATACAAAGTGACTGAGAAGCCCAACTTCCACTGATATCTGATAAAAGACTAAGACTAAGATAATTTCAGGAGTAGCACTTAAAACATGCCTGCTGTACACATGCATCGGGGCAGCCACGGTAGCTGGTCAGCAGTGGGAAAGACAGTAGTGCCTCCCCTTCTCCTGGCCACAAAACTTTAGATCAGCTTGGCTCTGCTGCCAAACTGTACCCTTTAATGAAGTTAGGATCCCTGCACCGGGGGGTGGAATCCTTGTTCACAGCAGCCCACTTGCCTGAGGTGCTCAGGTTTCCAGAACAAGTGTGGTTTAGTTCATGTAAAAACATGGTTAAGAAGCTGGCTAAACAGCCAAAGTGAGCAAACCAAAAAATCCTAATCAAAATCCCCCTTAGCCACAAATCCTTTCTGAGAATACTACTTGAGGCTGCTGCTTACTATTTCTTTTGTGCTCACTAGTGTGTGCCTTGTGACTCAGATGTAAAAAGCCAGGAAATTTATCACACCCCTCTCAAAGTTAACAATCTTTCACATGTGTACCTTCAGATCTTCTCCACCCACCCATCCTCTCAGGTTTGAAGAAGCTCCACAAAAATACCACCAAGCTATCACAGTGGTCTCCAAATTCTCCAACACCGTTTCACAAAAGCAACAGCATAATTAAGATCACTGCTCCAATAACCCTGGTCTCATTTCCTTTTTTTTCCCCTGCTGTGCCCATCTACCACTAGCTGTCCTACATGTACAACTATGGGCTTTAGGGCAAGCCACCACGCTGTAACCACCACGCTGGTTTTAAGATTCCAGTCTTTGCTTCACTGATGTTATCAGTCACCACCACTCAGCCAACAAACATTAACCAGCAAAGACGCACTAACTTGGCCACTTGCAGACCGCTCTGTCACCTCTGGTATTTCATACGTGGCATAGGTTTATTCAAAAAGCATTCCCACAGAAAGGTTTTATTCAAGGTCGCACAAAGTAAGTGAAAATTAAACCCTGTAATGCCACTGGGAAGCCCCACAATAATGGAAGTGGGATTGCCTGGGTATTGCATCCACAGACTGATATAGCTTTCCAATACTTGCTGATTGTCTAGGATTTGTAAGGCACTGACTGCTATTCCAGCTGGGGACATCTTCCCACTTCACTGGAAGTGTAAAGTCTAAATCATCAGGGAGCGACACCTTCCTGCCGGAGACAGTCTCAGAGGCAGGACAGGGTCTGGAAAGACGTAATGTTTCTGTCTCCTGCAACCCATCTCAGGGCTGTTTCAACTTATTCATTTACACATTATGTCCAAATTAATGAAGTCTGTAGGCTTACAGCACCAGGCAAGGAAAAGGAGATCACCTGATCTAGGGCACAAAACTATGTGCCTGTATGAACCCAGTTCAAGTAACATGCCTTACTGTGGCAATTTCTGGGTTTTGGGGTGAAAAAAATATTATACTGGAAAATGAGCTAAGATATACATGTGCAATATTTTGTCCTATTTTCTAATTTCTTCCTAAAATGTCATAAGTCTTCAATTGCAAAGCCTTTCTCTGCATTCAAGCAGACAACTTCGAAGCACAAATCATTATACAGTTATACTATTGTAAAATGCATAGAAATTTGTATGCAATTAAAGATATGCCAAGCCAAGGAAAGCAAGTGTTTCCCCCTGTGCTTATTGTACGAAAAGAAAAAAGATGATGTAGATTAAGCCTGTGTGCTACAGATTCGACCCAAGCTACACTACCAGTTCAGTTACTGATTTCAGTGGCATTTATGAATACTTGGCCCTCCTGCATCAAGTCCTTGCTACTTGAAGGGGGAAACAGTCAACAGGAGGCTAAGTCAGAAGTTAACATTTAATTATGCTATATAGTTTCATTTAAGATTGACTACTTTCTGGATTTAACAACTCTAAATTATCTCAACAATATGACACATTCATTTCCAATGAAAAACTGAAAATGCTGCGGCAAGCGTCAGCTCCACGTGTTTTCCCTCCTGTATCTTAGGCAGGCACTGACAGCCCATCCATAAAACACCATTTCACAGAATGTTTAGTTTAAGTTTGGTTTATCCTGGGGCAAAAAAGCTCTAAGTTTTTGCAAGATCTTCAGAGTCTTCTCTTCTTTTAACCCTAAAAGAGCAGCTCCGCTAATAAGACTGTATGGGCCCAGATGGAGATGCAGCACCCATAAGAAACACGAGCTGATGATTGTTATTCATTGGGTAGGGCTGGACCCTCTTAGGACACCACCTTGTATTAGGAAGCTATGCAAAACCCTAAAGCAGTCAACAGCCATACACAACTGTGCACACGCTAGTTTGAGCTATTATGTGGTTATGTGAAAGAGGAAAGACTATTTCCACTTCGCATGTATTTATATTTTACCCCTGACATTTCTAAATTCTGTCTTCCCTGAAGCAAGCTTTTCTATAATGAAAGATAATTTTTTCCACTGGCTTTTATGAAAACAGATGAGGAAATTCTGGTTTATACAACAGTTTTAGTTCACTGGAGGTGCTGCAAAAGACAAAGCCTTGTAGGAAAGCCAAGATGAGACACCAAATGAAAACTTGCGGTGAAACATACTGGAGAAAGTTCATTCTTTCTCTCCTGATTTTTCTCCAAATTCTACCTGTATCTGCTTCTCAGATAGCTAGCCTAGGAGCAAGGAGTCTTCTGGGCAACACATCCAAAATAAAAAGAAAAAAATATAGAATGGATCTCATCTGAATTGTACCTGTTAGATCTGTTTCCCCTTCCTCAGTCCTACCTTCAAGAAAAGGTTTCTCGGGTAAGTCTTCCTGTGGTTTGGTGCAAGGAAGTGATTCGCCTACCTGTGCACATACAAAACACACAAGCAACAGAAATACCTAAGACCAAGCAGCACTGATTCTCGTAGGAAATGGGCTGATAATAGGCCCAGACACCAAACATGACTGCATCGCAACTGATAGCTCTCTCACCACTGACCCTAAGAAGCACCATTAGACTTCCTTCCAATGGCTTCCAGATCAAACATCAGTTTAAAACTTTCCCATGCAAGCCAGTAGTTCTTCTCTATTTCCCCCAAACCTGCAAGTCCTCATGAACTACATACAGGCAGTAGGTGCTGCAAGCCACCTCACAGTTCAGTAGCATCCCCTCCGAGCATCCTGCAATCTTCCAACTGAGAAAACAACAGCAAAACTTCATCCTGGAAAAAGGCTGAGAAGTTTCAACAAGTTTAAATTTTTCAAATAACCCAATACATCCTACATGTAATGTCTCTTCCAAGATGATTCTGCTGAAGGAGTTTACAAAGAGAACAATGTGCAATGACTTAAAGAACTTTAAAACAACTACTTACCAAACCCGAAATTGTTACCCTGCTTGAGCTGTACATCACACCTGCATCAGTAGAACTGCAGCTGGGTGTGTAATGAGCAATGCCTGAATCGAAAGATCTCCTCTTTTAATAAGAATTTTCAGTTAACACTACCAGTCATTTTCTTTCAAAACTAAGAAAGCATCAACCTTTATTTTATGCGAACAAGGCGCATTCCTG
>NW_010542116.1:8188-16372 GCF_000687285.1 Phaethon lepturus
GCGCTATTTTTTCACTCTGAGTCATTACTCAGGCACACCCTGGAAGAAGGAGGTTACAATGAAAAAAAAGAAGGAAAAAAAACCCCAAAAACAAAACCAGCAAAAAAAGCCCAGACTCTTGTGGCAATGACACAATGCTAACTGTCCCCAAATCAGCAGGGTTGACCACCCAGGCAACATGGAAAATGTACACCAGAGCCAGCAGCTGCCGGGCCTTTGCAGCACAGCCATGAAAATGAGGGGCATTTCCTGACAGGGCCCTATTTCAGATCTGCTTAGCTGAGAACAATCAAAACTCAAGTTTCTCTCTCATCACAAGTAAATTTCACTTTACTGAGTCGGACACTTTAGACTCTACACAGTCTCTGCTCAGGGAAGCGTTAAAAGATACTTTACAAGGAGAACAGCACTGAGCTGGATTGAGAGTTTTCCAAGTAAAACTATCTTTAAGGAGATTTCAAAACTTCTACAAAAGCCCAAATAGATCAATTTTTGATCTATGACAGCTTGTCTGGGGGCAGGAGAACCATAGCCTGTGAAAGCCTTCAGCTTACTCACAAAGAGCTCAAAACTGTTTTGCTAGACAGAAAACAGTCTTTTTTTTGTGGCAGTCTTGATGCTGGTACATGAAGGGCTTGTTTCCTGCTTTACTTCTATACTTTTCTTAGGACAGTTTATCTTTTTGCCCTTACCAGGGTCCTGAAAACTTCCTAATTTAAAAAGCAATGAGGTATGCAGTTGGGAGAAACTGGCCTGTGACCACTGCCCGACACGGAGACCTCTCAGGCTAACCTTCATCTCCTCCTTCACGCTCTGTTACAGTTTATTACCATGTATTTATGCTCCTTCAGCACGTTCAGTTCTAACTCCACGTAAAATGCTCCACTAGAATCCAAATAAATTATCTGTATGGCACTGCCATACCATTACCCCGTAGCTAGGTAAATATACACGAAGGGAGCAGGGGAGGCAAGCAATCCTTCCTCACCATCTCCAAACAGCAGCTCTGGTTTGGTAATGCAGTCTTGAGACCACTAGAGGCCACAGGAAAACCGTCAAACTTCAACCCGAGAGACTCAGAGCAGTGAAACATGCGTAAATTCATTCTGGAAAGTACAGGGCTAAGGATGACCACGCTAAAGCATAAAGCGTAGACGTAGATGTAAACGCTGGCTCAGATGCAGATCGTGGGAGCTAACGACACCATGCCGAGCTAAGGCAGTCTCAGTGCATCTTCAAGCATCACAAACCTGTCACAAGGGAAGTAATTTTATACAATAAATTACTTGCTGGACCTTATAATTTTTTTCAAGGCACTTCTTTACTACATCTTCAGCAGCATGGTTTTGTATTGAATCTGTATTTTTCAAATGGACCCTAAAAGCAAAGTAGCATTTGATCAACTTCTTCAAAACAAATGCAAATTACCTCATAGCAAAAATGCGGTGCTAAACCTTTTCCAACTCTAAAGTAAGTCAGAGATCTGGCTGATCTACAAGGGTCAGATTATCACAAACACAAACGATTCAATTAAACAAATGATGTTTTCACATATGCTGTTTTCACACGCAGCAACATGGGGCTGGGACACCCCCCCCGCTCCTTCCTTGAGGTTTGCCTGCAACTATCAGCCCATTTAATCCTTTAATGAATTTAAACTGTAGCAAAAGACAAACGGACTGCAAGCGTTCAAAACATGTAGTAGTACTCCTGGGAGGGAACAAAGGATCTCATTGTATGGCTCCACTAAGTTCATCTAGGGCTCTGGTAGAGTTTCTCTTTTCCTCCTCTTTGAACAGAAGCTGAATAGAAACAGGAATGAGAATTGGCTCCGCCATCACCCCATCGCCAGACTCGCCTCTATGAATACATTAAGGCTGCATGAGAAGTTATTCATGGACAACAACATGGGCTCTCACTCACTCGCATGTCTATCAAAGGTCATCTTCATGGCCATCTGGGAGGACCAGCTATGGTGCAAAAAGGCTGGGTGATGCACGGTGAGAACCAGAGATCAAACTGACACTGCAGCCTGACCAGTTGCAAACTTCTTATTCTAGGAGAACAATATCCATGGCTTCCTTCTCCTTCCAAGATACATGAAGGAGTCCCTGCTGATCTGGATGGTTGTCTTGGCTCTGATACAGATCAAATAGCTCCGTAGTTCATTTCAAACTCTCATATTTAAGAGGAAGCTATGTTTACATTATTTATTATGAGTCTCAAAACATGTTAATTTCAAAGAAATTGCATGTTGTATCACTGTGCAGTGTTTGCTTAGCCTTGTACATCACTTGAAAAAAGAAACAGAAGAAGCTTTGAAAATTAAGAGTCAATTTTTACAACATTTTGATCATCATTTGCAATAGTACCACTGATAGGGCTTCCCATAGCCTTTGCTATTTCCATACAATTACGGGTTTTCTGCTACCTGTATCACCAGAATACAAAAGCATGTCTCTTTCCATAGCATGGTCTTAACAGACAAATCCAAAGTTTTCATAAAAGATTACTGAAGATAACCTTTTAAAAAAATGCAATTAAGTGAAAGACAAACATTCCTTAAATTTACCCAACTTCATCCAAACTGAATGTATTACCACTAAATGAATATCCACTACCAGCACCTTTAGTGATGAAGCACAATTATGTCAATCAGAAATTCACCTTCCGCTTGATGATGGTTCTTGCAAATTTTAAAACCACAAGATTTTAAAAAGAAAATTTCTATAAAAGTTTTATTCTGAAGGCACACATATATATTTTATACAGCCTTCTGTTTAACAGATTGCCTTGGCAAAATATTTTAAAAGCACTTTGAAGATTTATTAGAAATAGTGGTGCACTATTAAGAACAATTTTGTCACACAACATTTGATTTTGTTACTCCCTAATGGAAAACCAGAAAGGGGCAGCAACAAGTGCCGTACCATCCCCCAAGCACTTTGGCAGGATCTCACTTTGACAGAGTCTGTAGTGGCAACTATTGCCTCAACTGGCTGGAAAAAAGTGAGCTATTAAAAAAACCTAATACTAGTAAGGCACCAACACTGCAGAAGAGACTGGGGGTAGGGGAGGGCTTTATCAGTATCTCTCTTTTCCCTAGCTATATTATTAACATATTTAGTCAAATTATTTTTTTAAAAGCGTATTTGGGACAGTTAGAAATTCAAGTCTAGGGATGTCCCCCAGATATCCTCAATGTATTTTAGACAAACCTCTCTTAATACTTACATACAAAATGGCAGGATGAAATAAGAGTAGCAGTCAATCACAACTGCTCATCCTCCGGCACCTTCAACAACACCTAAACAGTTGCTTCAATTAATTATTCTCTGACTCAAACTGAAAGTCACAAGGATAGATTTGATTTTATTTCACCCAGATTAACTTGATGATCTTGAAGGTCCTTTCCAACCTAGTGTTTCTGTGATTCTGTGTGATTCAAAGTCTTTGAAACATCAGACGTATTCTCTTTTGCTCCTAAGTCCTCAACAAACCACAAACACAGAAACTGAAAAATATCACTATTTCTTCTAGCTTTCTAACCTTGAGTTAAACTGTATAAACAGTTTCCCTGCACCACCCCAAAATGCTTTGGAAGCCTAGGAGGACAAGAACTTTATGATTTATATACATACAGGTTTATATGGATTTCACATGTTAAAGATGAAACAATGCCTACAATAAATAGTAGCAAAGCATTTCCAACCAAAAGAATAACAAATCGTAGTAAAACATTTCCATATCAGAGACATTTCTTTCTTGCCTGACATTTAGTGTTTTATTTTTCATATTTTGCAATAGCTAGAGTATAACATCTCTACCATTTTCAGGGAGGAAACAAGGACATACCCAAAACCAGCTAGAGGATAATCACTGCTATTATTTATTTGCTTAACAAAAAAAGAGGTAAAATATAGGTGAAAAAATACTATGAAAAATAATGCTGAAGTGCTGCATTAAAAGATACCTAGGTCACAAATGGGATTTTGATTGATCTGTTAAAAATGTCTGACAAGTACCAAAGCTTAGACTAGAAAACCCACGTAAATATGTCTTTACATTTGGAGCAGGAGCTATGGAGAAGGGTAGAGGAGATATTCTTCAGTTCACTGTGATGTATTTCACCATGCACACAGCGGACAAAGCTTCATCTTCCCACTCAAATACGAAAGCCGCGTTAAACTGGCATTAACACAAAGATGAAATTAAGTCCTCCATGCCTGCATCATATTTTATGTACATGTCACAGAACGCTAAGTCATTTACTGTATTTGCTCATGTAATAGCCAGATTTCCCCCAGATCAGGGGGATAACATACATATTTGTTACTATCTATAAATTGCTGCTTGCCAACAGTAAAGCCTGTAAAGCAGCAATATAAAACAGGAGTTACGCAAACCTTAAGCACTCTGCACCACACTGCTGGGTGGGATCTTCTTAGGTCTTTAAAGTTCAGCACATTAAAAAAAAACATATGTGACAAGTCAGGGTGCTGAGTCAGAAGTCAAAGCCTTGTATCAGATGACATAAATAATTGACCTTTGCTACGTGCCACATGGCTATTCACCTGCATGAAATGTGCAGGTAGGGGAGAGAGAGAGAGGAGTGAAGAGGAAGTTTGATGCATTCCAGCTGCTAGAACCTCATTATCTTGTACCTTTTAATTGATGTGGTTGTGCAGACTTCCACACCCCCTTCCCTGAACTGCTCCCTTGGTGGCTTTGTGCTCTTTCCCCACCTTCCAGTAAGGGTTAAACCGAGGGTGATTCACAAGCTTGGATTCCTTTGCACCTCTCCTGTCTCTAACAGAGATAGTAAAAATGTCACAGAGTTATATAACGCTGACAGAAACGTGACTACCTGAAAAACAGGTTTGAATAAAGAATGTAGAACTTTTGTAAGTATGATTACATACCAGAACAAAGCAGTGCATGCTGTCATCATCTCTAGGAGATACTGCTTTATTGCTGCTTATAGCAACTACATTACAGCAGTTCAACTGCTGAAAGCAAACTAAGAAGGAAAGGCACTTCGGACCACTGTTGCCTTACTGGCAAAAGGTGCCAGCAGGGTTTGATCCACACCCAGCAGGGCTTTATCCCTTGCCTGCATGGCAGAACCCCCACCCTATGTTTCAGCATCGGTGAGGAGGCATCTTGCAGACACTGACCGGGATGAGTTTTACCAAGATGAAAGACGTAGCTAAGACAACACATACAAATGGGACCGAATGCATACCAAGCCAAGTCGAACTAAAAACCACTGTTCACTGCATCCAGACTGCCCAGTGCAAAGCTGAAAGACTTTTCAAATGACTGAGAAACACATTAGCCTGAATGCACTAGTGCAGACAAGGCCCTAGTTTAGAAAGATGCCTGATCCATCACCTGACTCAAGCTATAAAAATGTGAATGTACCTGCAAACTTTTTTTCTGTCAAGGGAATACCATGTATTGGGATATATGAGTCTCCAGGTGCCAAAAGGCATGTTGTGTAGACAACCCCTAAGGACTGAACATCTTTATAAAAAGACATGTCTCCTTTTCTCTTCTAGTGATATATCCTGTCTGTATGACTCATAACCTTTTAAAATCCAGTGTTACAACGCATTCCCCCCTGCATTGTACAGTGGGTTTTTAAGGTCTGTGCTTCTTATAACAGCAACTGCATGTTCTGAAGGCTGTGTTCAGAGACGGCTTTAAATCCAGACTTTTAAGATTTAGAGCTAAACCCCTGCTCTGTCTCTCAAAGACACTTACCAAAGCACATTCCTTACAAGTAAGCCAAACAAACAGAAAAGTGTTTAGATAACTAAGGGGTTTCCTTCTTGTTTTAAACAGAGAAGAGACCAGCAAGTGTGTACCCCTGCACTGTTACCCAGGGGGTTCAGATGCAGGTTACAAAAAATACAAGCTCTGATCATATAAGACATTGTTGCACGTAAGAGGGACGACGTAGCATTACCCATTTCTCAAGATCATGGTTTAAAAAACCAACCAAAAAAAAACACCCCACCCCAAAAAACAACCATCAACAAGAATGTCTTATCAGGGGACATCTCTAAAATCAGGGATATGTTTATAGAAAACATTTCAAGATTAAACGATCCCATATGAAGCAAGTAGGTAGGGTTTTGTAGGTGACAAAAAAAACCCCAGTTTTTGCACTGCATATACTTCAACTAAACATGTTTCATTATGGACTGCAAGAACGTGAAGTTACCTACTTTAATTCAAACACTACTACTCTGGAGACAGGAATCCAACACCAGCAGAGACAATCCAAGCACAGAAGAAACAAAACACAAAATAATTACCTTTTTACTGACAGAAGTAGATGGCATGGTCAGTCATTAAACCCAGGGATAATTCTGCACTGAAAGTCACAAGCACTACAATAAAAGGCAGTAATTAAATGGGAAAGCGTCTGGTAACATATTCCACGTTTTTGATCCACTGAATATTTCCTAGACAATTTCTCAAAAACAGAAGTTAGATGATATGACTTACCAGAATTTAACCTTCATATTTAAATGAAAGAAAAAGAATTGCACTTGTGGTGTTGCTAACTCTCACTCAAAGCATTTATATTGCAGGTTTACCAAAACTGTCTCATCTGAATAATGTCCTTTGTACCTTACATTCAAAATACCAACAATGGAAACTGTAGAGTGAAACAACTGAAGAAGGGGATAGTATTTTGTTATTTTTATTCTTTACCCTGATTTAACTAGAATTTCATCCCAAAAGATACTGCCAGTTTTCCTAATATCTCTCTAACCCCATTTCAACATATGCTGTATGAAGATCCCCCGATCCCCAAATATTAGGACAGCAATAAGCTCTTAGATTGTTCTTTCACATACCTCTCCTGTGTCATATGAATATTTCATGTATCTATCAAGTCTTAGCACCTGTAATATGCAGCCTGTGAGGTTTCTTTCATTAATTTCATCGGTATTAATTTTATTGCAATTCCATCAACAGAACACAGCATGTATGTATAGCAACTAACAGAAAAGCTGGGTGTAAATGGTGGCTCAGTCACCCCAGAAACACGGTGCCTGCACAGCCACGCAACCCAAAACAGACTGAAACATCATCTTCCAACTGAGCTGATCCTCTGCAGAAACAGCCTTTCCGATGAAGCACCAGAGCTTCCTCCTTTATTCCAAACACTGAACAGACACCCGAGAGCCAGAACAGCTTTGAATAAGGATGAGTTTAAAATGACTAATCATTTCCTCTATTATTATAGAGAGTTTATGTTGCCGCTTAGATATCTTGTTTATGTTACCATGTGAGCTAGTTCCTTCTACTGCAGTACCACAGCTTTTGGTGAAAAGCTCTCTTTTTAAAGCTATAGGCTTAAAAAAACCCAAAACAAAAGCCTGCACCTGTCTGAGGGAGTCAAGTTTGCTTATCAGCTGAACTGGATCCACACCACTTATGACGAACCTGAAGACTATGTAACAATAAAGAAACAGGCCTAGCAGATGTTAATATTGCTGGTCCTGGATGGAACCTTTTTCTTCCCCTTGTTGAATCATTTATTCATTAAAAAACACAGTTTCAGGGAAGCCAAAACTATTCATGAACTTAAAGAAGGGTTCACTCCAGGACAACCCCCTCCAACTCACATTGAAACCACCACAGGAGATCGAAATGAACTATTTCGATCATGACAAAAATGTTCAGATGCTGTGTGCAGGGAATAAAAGCCAAGGCAACAAAGGGCTACATTCAGCCGTAAGATGGTGAAAGTAGTTCCCAGTAGCCAAACGGTTACAGCAGTTAGCTGGCATGCAGTAGATTCAGGTTGAAATCTCCCTGCTGCCTGGTCAACAGACTAATCCTTCTTTATGCGGGTTCGCGTTTCGGACGGGCGCACTGAGCTGGCTGCAGGGCCACCTGCTCGCTGGCCCACAGAGGCGATAGGAAAGAGGGGGGCCACAGCTCCCTCTCCAAGAGCCATCAGCATGGCTTAGACGTGTCCTCCACCGTGTGCCCAGTTACCCTTAATTACCGCCGAGCAATAAACAAGTTCCTGCTGCAAGGGAGATCTGAGGTCAAGCCCCAAAGAAGAAAAAGGGCTTCAAAAAAAGACACACAGGGATGCACCGCTGGGGAAAAACATGGGCTGCCCTCCTCTCCCACTGCCTTCCCCCCAACTCTTTC
>NW_010542116.1:16403-17595 GCF_000687285.1 Phaethon lepturus
GCTCTTGGTTTTAAAAACACAAACCACACAGGCAAGAAGCCCAAGCTAAACCACTCAAACATGAGGTCATGCCAAACAGTCATATTAACTTCAAAATAGCCAAATTGGGGTTTTCTGTGTTTCTGTAAGACTTCCCTCTGTCCCCCATCTCCCCTCTCCCCCAATACTGTGTTGAATTGCCACAATTTTTTCCCCTTGAAAATTTTTTTTTTGAGGGAAGGAAAAAAAAAATATTTCTCCATATCTATGCCACCAAATGCAAAGACAAAGAAAGAAGTAGCTTTTTGTTATAAAAAAAAATCTGGCCACTGCACAACTGCACGCACTTAGGAGAGGGCGAGTCTGGGACACATTCACATTTTATTAGCACCTAGAGGCCAACAGCCCTGGGAGCAGAAAATACTGTAAAAACAATAAATAAATGTTAAAAAGAAGCACTGGGGAAAGGCATCTGTTTTCACGCCAGGGTGGGGAGGCAGCAGAGTACAAATGACGGGCATAAATCTCTCTTTTTCCTTTCTGTTTAGCTGTCTGCGTAATCCCACTGAATAGCAGTAATTTGGGGAACAGCATTAAGTCCCTCTATCAGAGGCCACTCAGTACATTCCTCTCATTCAAAACCAGCTGGAGCACAATGGTAAGAACGTTATTCATTATTTCCTATTATTTAGGGTGGGGCTAAACGCTACTCAAGAAGCCTGTATATCAGATAGAGACATCTATAATACATCCACTGAAATTAATATCCTGGGGAGGGAGAGGTCTGAAACATTTAATGCTGGTTTTGTTTATAGGCAAAAATAGTAAGAAGCTAGACCCAAAAGTAATCTCATTAATCAAAGTTATGGGCAGGACAATGCTATGAAGTGACAGCAGCGAGATGATGATGCAATGCTCTGATTAACACCAGTAAAGGTGAGCTGATGTATGCACAGCAAAGCAAGATTCTCCAGCCTGGGGTATTTTGGGAATCTGTGTTCTAATACATGCTCTAATTGCAGCATTCACAGCCCTCATAATTAGGCCCAGACAGCTCCTTTTATTGTGTTACTTTTTACTGGAGAGAAAATACTGTGCTGCAGGTATAGTTTCTTACCTACAAAGTGGCCATACACAAAATTCTGTCAGTACCCATACAGCTTTCACGAGGCATTGTATCCAATTATGTATCAGCAGGCATGCTGCTAGTGAT
>NW_010542116.1:17626-50489 GCF_000687285.1 Phaethon lepturus
CTCAAGAGACTGGATGTTTTCAACTTCATGGCTTTGGACACAAACTTGCAATCAGCTGAAAACGCTGCCCCGCTTACCCAAGCTTGCTCATCTCTTGCACCTTTACAATCGATCTGCAAATTTACACCCCAAATAGATAAATATAAAAAAGGGCCAGTTGCTAAGGTTGAGATGAATTTCGCATTTCTCCCATAACGACAGCTTCTGTGAACTGCTTTTCCCACCCGCTGCTCTGACACCTGGCCAAGCTGGCAGGACCCCCAGCCACATTTCCCAGTCCTGAGCATCAGCAGCCGCTTTGCACAAGAGACCAGGCAGAAGCAGAGGAAAGCCTCCACCCTGCGGCACAGCTTTTTCAATCACCAGTCAGCGTCAAGACTTCTAAAAACAAGATCGAGACAATGAAAGATCTCAGTGATATGAAGGGAGCCAAAATTGCCTGATTTTTTTTTTGTGTGTGTGCACGCAAATGAATCAAAAGTTCCTGTCTGATAATGTCTTCCAGCGCACAACTCCCAGCCAGTGGCACATGCCAGGCTGGGGTGGAGAGCTGCAGACATTCACGGCTCTAACTGGAAGGACACTCAGTGCTTGTCAGGATCAGAGTCTTAGTTCCCAATTTCCACTCCAGTAACAGCTACTGCAGAAAGAGGTGGGAAAATTTTTTTTATATATATGTATGTGTGTTTGTTACAAAAAAAAGTTTGTATGGTTTAACAAAAATAATCAATATTTGAAATATCTTGTCTGCTATTGATTCTGGATTAATGTTCTCCCCAAGCAGCAAACCTCTGTTTTTTGCAGGCACTGGAATCTCGCATTCCTCCATACACAAAAAAAAAGCTGCTTTAAAATAATAGGGGAAGAAAAAATGACGACTTTTAGCATTTTTTCCCACAGTGGTTTCCCCCCACCCCCCAGCAAGAGCAAGGCTCTAAATATATAAATAGCCTGGCAAGTGTGTAGTATAAACCACACCCCATCTCAGGGCCACTGTCTTAAAGGAAACTATTAATATTAAAAAACCCAGGGATAGGGAGAACACGATAAAGCTTGCACTTGACATATTTCTGTATCTACTTTTGTAAGACACCAAGTACCTCTCACAAAAATGCTGTACGTACCAGGTGCTTTCCCCTGCCCCCATTTTATTTTTCATGGACAGAAGACTTTTCAGCAGCTCTCCCAGCTCCACTGTTACTTGGCTCCTTCTGAAGCCATGACAGCTTTTAATCAAGAACAGTGGCTAACAGGGCATATGCCCTAGGGTTTGGGGGAGGGAGGGTTCCCCCCAGAAAACCCACACATGAGTTTCAGGATGTTAAGGCAGGAAGATGCGAAGAGCACATCTTTTTGCAAGACTGAGGTCCCATCCCACTGCGGAGGGGTTTACTCGAACCCAAGGGGGACATGGCTGCCCCAGCCTCCAGCTTGCTCCAGGTTTCCAGAGCAGTTGTGCCAGCAGGAGCCGCAGTCTTCCCTCATGCAAGTGGACACTTGACACCCAGAAGGTACCACATTTCCAAATGAAGCAAGCAAGCAAATTTCCAGGCAATGCACACTATTTCTGTGGAGCTCATGATTATAGTTATAGGAAGTTGCCGAGAAGAACGAACTTGGGAAGCTGAGAAGAGGAACCAGAGCTTCGTGGGACTAACAAGAATCATAAGAGTTGTAATATGATTGCTAAGAAAGAAAAAAAAAAAAAAAAAAAAAAAAAAAAAAGAAAAATCCCTTAAGGGCAGGGTTAAACCTTGCACTTCAGTTATAAAGACAATCCCTGTGTTCAGGAGAGATGGAGAACTAATATGGAATTTCTCTCCACAGCTGAATTTTAAGTTCCTTTGTTCTGCCAGAGCTGGATATATCTACCATTCACTGGCACTCTCCTCTCTTGCTGCACAGTTTAAGTGGTGGGTGAATGCCAGCTTCCATGCCCCCTATAAAAGCAGTCAGCATTTTGCTGTGCATTGAGTGAATAACAGGAAAATAGAAAGGGACTCCCCAAGAAGCCAAGACTTTGCTAGCTCTGCTGAAGCTGGAAACTACAGCCTCAGCCTGTGCTGTTCTGTGTCTGCTGAAAGCCTTTGAAGTAAGTTCTTTGAAGTTGGCCAGAAGCAGCTCTGAGCTGGAGGGAGCAATGAGCTGGGGTGGCTGGGGGGCCGGCTGGGGGCCTTTGATTCCCATACAGTTGAGTCCAAGTCAAGCTTGGATTCAGCAAATAAATGTGCATTTTTTTAAAAGTCATTGTTTCTTTTACAGGTAAAAGGAGACTTAATCCTAACTTACATTCACAAGATGACCAGTGGGCCGAACTGCAAGTTTCGACAAGTGTAACGAGACAGGAAGTGTACACTCAGCTCAGTCTCTCCCACTACTGCAAATAACATCCCTTGAAAAGTCACATCTGTGATAGGACTGGACCAGGTATCAGAACTGTTCACTGTATGTATTTCTGCAAAAATGATTGAAAATTCTGCCAAAACTCGCTGCAGCATTTCTGCTACAGGGACAAAAGGAGCACTTAATGCAAGTTCGATTTTCTCGGGGACAAATAATCTGGAATCTGTCTGCAAAGGACATCTCTGATCCTCATTTTCAGTATGTAAGCTAGTATCACACAGCCTGTAGTTTTAAGGGTTACAACTTTGGAGAGCAGAAATAAGAAGTCTGGCTTAAAGTAACAGCCTGCCTGAAAACAACCCTGATCCACTGAGCCCCGAGTATACATTATCCCTCTGAGCAAGGGGCAAAGGAACACGGTAATTAAAAAAAAAAAAAAAAAAAAAAGCTGAAACTATTACACATTAGAAACATTTCATCCTCCTTATGATGGCTGAGAACCAAGGGAACAGAGGCAATAACTGCAGTGCTGAACACACACAGGCAGAGAGTTTTTTAGCAAACTGATGGGAATTAGGTAAAGTTTCTGTTGCGCTGAGTAAGGAATCAGGTACAGCAGGCAGCCAGGCTTTGGCCAGCAGAATTGTGAAAGTGTTAGACATGTTTTGATTCTTTAAATTAAAAAAAAACAACTTAAAATGAAACCAGTTGCATGTAGAAGATTGCACCAGGAACAAAGTGCCTGAAATTTTGGGACACTGGGTTTAGCCATACTCCCATAGTGCTTCTGTTTTTCCTTTCCCAAAAGCTGTATATTCTTTAATACAACTAATTTCCCTCATAATTTAGGGCTTATTGTAGAAGTGTTTTCCATTCAGTCCCTGACCAGCTGCACATAACAACCAAGAGGACAGATCAAGATTTTCTTTCACTGTTGAAGTTCTCTTGCCGCATTTCATAACCATTACTCAAAGGCCTTTTTACAAGCCAGTATTTTTAATAATTATGGTAAGGAAAAGGAACCTGTCAACACTATTTCCTCTTTATTTGCTCTGCTAATTTTGTGGCTTTCCGCAACAGTCTAAATCAAATAATTTTCAATTTTGAAATCTAAAAAAGTTTTGGGTTTTTTTTCCCTTGAAAGTCTGTCATTTAACACATTTAAGCTTTAGAGTACACATACTATTCGAAACACAACATCAGAGCACACAAAGCAGCAAAGTCTTATACTGAAAAGAAAAGATTCCCCTGTGATATAGCATATTTATTGTACAGCCCCAAGTGCAAAGTTCTTGTAAGGCTGCTACACACAGTGCAACAGGTTTCTACATTATTGTGTCTTGGCAATTTGAACATTGAATTTGCAGAGTTTGCAAGACAAGTTGCCAGTGTTACTCTATTCAAGTTCACTGGGTTTGTTTTTGTGTTTTTGTTGTTGTTGTTGTTTTTTAATTAATTAGTTAAGATCTGCAATTTGAAATCACTTAACAGTTCCACTCAGCTGCTTTTAGGAACCCTTCTCATCTACTTGCCTACAGAAGCATGACTTGCAAGAAATTACATGAAGAAATATTACAGTTATATTGCAGGAAGAAGAGATTACTCAAAATAAGCACAGTAGCATATAAGTTCAGTAAAAATATATTTAACTGGCCTGCTGACCATGGCCAGATACTGAAGCCATGGAGAACTTTATGCAAAGTAACTCCAGTTAACATCATATTAAAACCACCTAGTAGTATTTTAACAGCTTTCAGTTTCAACGGTGTTTAACCAGATAAAGCATGGATCTTAGCGCTAAGGTCTCTAAGCCTCCAGACATAAGAATTTATTTTCCTTAAGGACACCACAACACATGAATGAAAAGACTTTGAACTAGACCCTGAGCTAAGCCCTCTCAAGTCTTTTTCTCTGCGCTTGTGTATTTAGCATGTCATCAACACAATAAGCCAATAAATTGCTGCCCCTTCCTTCCATGCTTTGTTTTTAAAGGCGTCATTGTATTTTATTTCAGCTTATTTAAGCAAGATTCCTATCGCTGCTGGTACAGAAATGGGCAAATCTTGTTGTGTTTGCAAATATTAAAAAAGCCTCTGAAAATACGTCTACATATATTAATTGCTCTGACCTTACAATTTAACAACTTAAAACTTGTTTGTTCACTCTAATCAGCAACCACGAATCAATAAGCCCTTAAACCTTGACAAGTTACGGAAATTAATGACATCAGGAGCAGTGCTTTTTACATTTTCAGTTTCTGCCTGACAATCTCCGAGATCAGCAATAAAGTTGTACAGAGATCAGCATCAGTTATAAAACTATTACTGAGCTTGCAGTGCTTTCCTGAACAGGCAACCTTTGGGAAAACCTTCACACTGAAGAAAAAACTTCATGTTAATGAAAAAGTTGAAGGCTAATCACTGCACCTTGTGGGGAGTTCCTGCAATCCCACAGACACCGAATTTGAAGAATGGATTTGACAGTGACTCCCAGACATTTTTTCAGATCAGCTGCTTGGGTTCGGATGCATACAAGAGGGTTAGCAAGAACTGTTTTGACAGACTTTCTCCTACTGCATATGCTTTCTGAATCACTCCAGACATTAAATACATGTGACTTATTTTCCCAACCAACTGCTTACAAGGATTATTGCTTTCATGGGTCATTAGACACGTTCCTGCCCTTTTTCATTGTTTCTGCTGCAGAGTGGGGATGGCACTTCCAAAATAATTTTGAATTTAAGAGCAATGACAGAGGATGAAAAAAAAAAGGAGGGGGGAGGGCAGGGGAGAACACCAGTAGTTTTAGTACAAGAGTTCCCAAAATACACCGAGGAATGCCAAGCCATCTTTTTCTTCACAAAGTGCCATAAGGCAACTGCAAACAAGAGGAGGAGGATTTGAGTTTGATAAGGAAAGAGCTGCAGCAGAGCTGGGAACTGTGTTTGCTGTTTGCTTCCCTGGGTTTGGGTAAACATCCAAATGTTTGTATGACTAACTGATCCTCATAATTAGATTTATGTGTAAACTTCCCTATATCAAAACATTTCGTCTGCATATATTTAGAAGAGAGGTTTTTGCCGCTTTTAAAAAAAAATTCTTTCAGAAGCATAAAAGAAACGGGGCACAGATTACTCTTATTTCTCTGATTACTTTTTTCAGGTGGAAACTCATAATTAAAATATCTCAAATAGAGATATTAATAGAGGTCAACATATCTCAGATAGATGAAAACGAGTAACTTACATCCAACTACATGCAAAAAGGCTTGCTTATATTATGAACAATGGTATATAGTACTTCTCTGCATCAGCTCAGTACTAATGCCTTGGCTGAGCCTTTAGAGGGGGAAGAGATGGCAAATGGCAATGGGAGAAAAGAACTTCTGTTTAGCTTTGTTCTTCCACTCCAACCTGTGACTATTTTTTTGGTCCTTTTTAAGGGACCAAGTCTG
Organism: Phaethon lepturus; assembly: GCF_000687285.1. Taxonomy (NCBI): domain Eukaryota; kingdom Metazoa; phylum Chordata; class Aves; order Phaethontiformes; family Phaethontidae; genus Phaethon; species Phaethon lepturus. The sequence goes on from NW_010542116.1 coordinate 23,423, forward strand.
CATTTTGAGGTCTGCTCTGTGTGAATGGACCAAGCACCCCTCTCTGTAGGAGGCTACGGACAAGGGCCAAGCTTGCCTCTCATTCCTGATTATACTTAACACTCCTACAACAGCCGTCTTTGCAGACAGCCTGGTGCTCCATAAGCCAGGTCCAAATTCCTGCCTACCCACATGGTGCCTCTTGCAAACCTCTGCTCTGCTCCCTTGCCACTCCATTTCAGGTGCAGGATGTGGGCAAGCTGAGAAGCGGTGAGTTTCACTGTTGAAGTCTGCAACATTACTGAACCCAGCTACCAAGCCAGTCCCTACCAGGCAAGGCAGGTAATAACTTAAATTTCCAGGGCAAATTTTGTCACAGGACCTTTCAAATCCTTAGAAGAATCCCTTCTTCCTCTGGCTCCTCTGACCAGTGTAGCCCAACCACCAATCCCAGCTCAGGAGCCAGCTGCCTGGGAGAGGAAACTACACCACAAAAAGAGACCCAGGTTCACCTCACCAAATATCCCTCCTTAACCATCTCCCACCAAACCAAGACCCAAAAGCCAAGATGGGCTTTTCCTACTACTTTTGTTCAAAAAGTTATTAGTGTCATGTTGCAAATGGATGCTGTTCCCAAAGAAAAATTCAAGGGTACAAAAATCACATTGAATAAAGGTTACAATATTTCTATCCATTTTCACATCACCGTTTTCACAGCTCCCTTGTTCGTAGATACAGATAAACACAGAAGAAAGGTGGAGTAGACCCATATGGACATAACGTTTACAAGTGAAAACATCTGGCAACAGTAGCTTAAGACTGTCAGAGCTGGAGAGAGGACTTCAGCCTGCTTCACAGCTTTTACTAACTGTTAAAAACTAACAGGCTTTAAACTCAGTCTCCTAACCAGAAATAATTCCTTGCCAGCAGGACTACAACAAAAGTCTAAAAATCATCTTTTTTGTTAAAATGTGTAATAAATGTCTCAGCATGAATATTAAGTCTCAAAAGAAACAAAATGTGTTTGGGGAAACAGATAAGAGCCTTTGGGTAAAATAAACAACAAAGAAACAAAAATTAATTCCCTAATGTAAACTGGAGGAGGAAGAAAAAAGATTTTGCCAGTAGATTCCCATGTTCTGACCTCTGCATGAACTCTAAGTAACCAGTCTGCAATTTCTAACAGCAACAAGAATGGAAAGTGCATAGGAAGATATTGAAGGATCCCAGTCCTTCCAACTTTTGCTAAGCAGTCAAGGAACAAGTCAATTGATGAAAAACGTACACTGCACAAAGTTGCAACACTCTGTTGCAAATCACCAAAACACTTCACTGCAAGTATCATAGGTGGAGCAAGGCAAGTCAGAGCGCTTTACATGCCTTAGAGCCAGCCATGGCCCAGGTCCTTCTGCAAAGGTTTCTGCACAAAATCTATGTCTTTGGGTTTTGCTAGATTATCAGTTCAAGGAAAAAAAACAGTTTGATTTAAAACCACCAAGCAGTGGAGAATCTATCGCTCCCTGTGCTAATGATTGCATACCTTAATTAGTTTTCGCATTATCACCTGCATCTATCCCAAAGGAAAATGTGTTGAGTAACAAATATTCAAACTATTTTAGTGTACTTGAATGTATGGATTTTTTCCAGCTCATGCTGAAATAACACCCACTGAATGCATCAGAAAAATTGCCCAAGACCTTTAGCAAAGTAGGTGTTTTGCCCTCACATAGTGTTAACAAACATAACAAACTCTACTCAAGTTAGTGGGGACAAGCTGGCGTTAGGTGGCATAAATATTGGAGAAAGGTAAAAGTTAAGACTACAGTATCTAGATTAGACTACATATTATTATTAAAAGAGGGTTAGTTCTAAACGATTAAGAAATTAATCTTTGTCTTGTTCAACAAGATACTAATACTTGCTTTCTCTATATCCCATGGCTAGTAGCAGACAACTCTCCAGAAAAAGCTGGTAAGTTCATTTTGTTTCAGGTGATAAGAAATACTTGCTTCTGCTACAGAGGTGTGCAATATTGCCACCACATTATTTCTATTTTTCCTCCCAAAACCAGGCACAAAAATTATTTTAAAAAGGAAAACTTATTTTTATGCTTGATAGAGCTTCTAAGTCTTTGCAGATTTAAAGAAAAATTTGAAGTCTGAAACAAACTCATTGTTCATCAGCATATTGTCATTACCATCATGCTGGGCTTTGATTTGCTCTATTAAAATGGTTCAGGCACTTAGTTCTGAAATCAGCATTTTAGGTTTACGGAGATGGATGATATAAAACTACATAAGAAACTAAAATATTATGAATACAAATTTTACTACTACTCATTACAGAATGTAGCTGAACCTACCCAATTCTGGTTGTTGCTGAAAGGGGCAAGCCATGCCTCCTCTCCTCAGGCTGCCCGTACTGAGGCACAGTCACTCACTTGACTGCACAGTGAATTTAAGGAGTTAATTTGGCAGAGAACTACTCTGCCAGAATAATGGAAATAGCTTTCTGCTAGTTCAGCTATCTCACCCAGCCCAACATGGGGCCAGACACAGGCTAGCAGAGTGAAAGGGAGCAGCTCACGTCACTGGATGACAACAGGGAAGTAGATGGCCATTAGATTGGCTCAGCTTTTTCGTAAAGCCTCACCCTCTTGCAAACATAAAGGGAAAGATCTAGAGCTTATCCTTACCAATGGTAAGTGAGGCAGGAAAATGTTCACCTTCTGCCAGGAACAGACATTTCACAGAGGTGACATATTTCAATGAGGTAAAGGAAGTAAACAGAATAATTTGCCTTTCTGTCTGGTGAAAGCTCTACAGGTTGCCTACAAAATGAAGGCATGCTCTACTGACCAGGAATCTCAAAAGCATCACTTCTACAATCCACTCATTCCCTACCTGCCTGCCTTACTTTTCTTTCTTTTGCCTATGTGACCGAGTTGAAGGCCACAAGAGGGGCAAGTGACTTCTTCAAAAGTCACACAGATCAAGGTCCTTTTGCCGTAACAGTGTACATTTCTGAAAGACTGTTTTCAAAAGCACTTACTATATGTTAGTTTATCATTATCATTACTGAGATGCACAAGGCACTTGCGTCAGGATTATTCTCACAGCACAGGAACAAACCATCTTTCAGCCAGCACCAACAGCGACATGAATGAACCAGCTGGGTAGCACATGATGCAAAATACTTCATTAGATAACCTGCATTACTCCTTAGTAGAGCTTAGTACAGTTTTTATTCACAACAGAAAGGTACCAAGTGTTCTTCAAGTAATTGCTATAAATACCGCACAAATTAACTGCTATGAAATACTTGTTTTTAAATAAACTGTCCTCCTTCCTCTGCGCAATAATATTAGCAGAGAAGACAAATACAGCAGCTTGAAATAGCAGAACCTGAAGAAAGCAGGAGGAAATTTAGCACCCCTTATTTTGCCTCTTCATGCAAATTGCATATATCTGCACTTCAGTAACACCTAGAAACAGCAACCCAGGCACCGTTCTGCTGAGAACGGTGCTCACATCTGGAAAAAACATCTCCTGCCCATTGTCCTTCCAACCCAGCTACAGTAATACAGAGTTGGGTCTTTCAGGTAGTTGGCATTTGCAAAGGATTTCCCCCCAGAGGAAAAAATTAATTCTATCTCCCACAACACATTTTTGAAAGATCAATCTACGGCATTCGCCAAACATAAATACTTCACGGTCCAGCAAAAGCTCAGCAAGGAATTCGCCTTCTGTGGCGCACGTGGAGGGTCCAAAACATAGGAATGACAAAGTGAGATAATTTACCCTGCGCTGTTTTAGGAGTCATTCCCAAACTTCTGCTTCTTTGGTAAGGAGACTCAAGAAAGTTGCTAAGATAAACGACCAAGCTTAAGAATTAAAGAGAACTCAGCTTTGCAAAAAGAGAAAATTACGTCATATGCAGAAATGCAAAGCCAGCAGCACCTTGGCATAGAAAGGAAACAAGTAAGTGAGATGTCAGAAGAGCTAAGTGGTCATGGGCTGCAATTTCACTTCCCATCATCAACAACCAACAGACATCTGGGTTCACTTCACTACACAACCAGACCTTCAGTCTTCCATTAGAAAGGGAGGAAATTTCACCCAGGGCAGGTAGTGATGCTGAAAATAAAATATTAATTCCAAGAGGAAGGACACACTAAATGACTAAAGCCCTTCTGAGACAAATGAGGGAGTCAGAAAAAAGGGTGGGAGAAATAATGACCCTGGAGCTCTTCACAGCTTTAAGCCGTTTTACGAAATGGTAATTGAACTGTACATAGCCAGTCAAAAATGTGTAACATGCCTTCTTAAGTGAGATATATTTTCCCTACCATTTTAAAAAGTGAATGAAAAAATACAAAGAAGTCATGCAAGAAAAAGAGAAGCTGCACAAAAGTCACGATGTTCAAAACGAAGGCAACGGCAGAACGAGTATTAAGTGCGCTTCTTGCATGTAATAGAACCTTATTATGTATAATCACAGAATATATTAAAGCAATGCAAAATGCCACATATGCATTTAAAGATTAGACAGAAAGCTCAGTGCAAAACAATACACCACCTTGTACGCTGAGCCCTTCTGATGAGCAGTAGAAGAAAAGCAGAATTTCTGTTGCCGTACATGCCAAACAAATTGTACTACTGTAATCTTTTCTCCAGCATATTCTTAAGTTCCTTCTTTTGACAGAAGGAAAATAATACAAGTTAACTCTCCATTTACTGAACTCAGCATAAACAGAATTTTAGCTTAAAAGTTGCACTACTAATTAATTTTTTTCTCATTTTAATTCGTTAAGAATATTTTCAGTTACTGTGTTTATTCCTGATAATCTACAATGACTTTTGGGTTCACAGACATATATTATTGTTTCCTACTGTACTTTTTCCTTCCCTGTTTTGTGCCCAACATATGCAACATGACTGAATACACAGAGCAAACGTGACACTGACTTGGCCAAGGTGCTGCCAAAAGCTCCAGGAGAAGGAAGCACATGTTTTGGGGTTGGTTTTGGTTTTTAAAGAACTTCCAGTAATCATCATGTTAAGGGTCACAGCAGCAGAAAAGTATTATAAAAAGTAAAATCAGAAGAGCTGCTGTTTTGTGACTTCATAATGTCTGCTGGATTAGGGGCTAGAGGAATTTAGGCTAAGTTACTGCTTAAACCTTCCCCAAAAGAACTCCCAACAGACTACACCAAGTGGCAATTTTTAACCCCCAGAAGCTGTAGTTGTTCTGAAATGGATTCGAAACTTCTGTGAAAACATGAAGACAAGAGTTACAACAGTCACCAATACCTTTATTACTTTTTCTATATATACACCTGTATTAAACTAATCTCTCAAGACTGGGGTAGAAAACTGAAGTGAAAAAGTGAAATAGGGAAGAACTTCTGAGTGTATATTCATATATCCAAAAGGAAGGAAAGTTTACTAAACATTCATAAGCAACACTGAAATACTGAAAGCTAGAGCACATACCCCAAGCTGAATGACACAGTAAGAGCAGAGTATGTCTTACTCTGCAGTTTATGTTTTCCTTCATAACAATTTGTAAAGAAAACATGTATCTTAATATTTAAGATTTACGTAATACTTAAGGAAAACTAAAGAGCAGATTTAGCCAGCTCTACAATTGCAGAACTCAGTGCACACATGCAGCTCTGGTGAAATGAGGGAGAGGTAAGAGCCACTAGCCCCACCGGTACCACTGGTGAGGGGATGGGAAAGGGCAGGGCAGTGCCCAAGTTCACATCACAGAATTGTGATTTCAGCTGAGTTGCTTCTTGCTGTCATTTATATCAGGGTTGTCTGCCATGAGGTCAGCTGGGCTGTCCTTGGAAATAAGTGTTAGGTGACACATGGAGAGGTTGCAGAATTAGGAGAAGAATGAAGCACAAAAAACAAAGCCTCCAAATTCAGAATAATCTTATTTCTGTATGTTTGGTATGTTGAGAGCTTCTCTGTAGCTCACGTGGGTACTCATTGCAACCCCTGGTTATTAATTCGTATTAGAGAGTACTCCATAACAGGTGCTACTTTCAAGAACCAAGCTGAGGACAGTTGGTTATGTGGGGGAAAATGCTGTGGGCTGTTGAGAACTTCTTTTGTTTAATGAGTAATAGTCCCTCCCCATTCCCTCCACAACTGAAAGCCAAGGAAGAAAAGCAAACACTGAGTAAGATTACTGTTTTCCAATTTGCCTGTGCTGCTTCTAGTTACTCATCAACTTTGACACACATTAACCAAACAATGAGAGACAGGATCTGGGTTGGCTCCCCCTCCCCACCAAGAAGCAAATGAAGCAAATGGTAGGTTTAGAAGAACCAATATTGCTTTGTAGAGATGTATCCTTCCATGGACAACAGCAGTATAGCCCAACTCTTGCTGAAAACTCAGTGATGGATATTTACTAGCACCATGGGGCCACAGAGGCAGCAAACAGTCCCTAAGCCAAGGTTTTATCTGCAAATTAACATTCTGTAAGGTAGCCAGATATAATACATCAAGCAATGCCCAGAAAAAATGAAACCTAAAAAAATCAGGTATCACTGACCATCCATTCTAACAACTTCACAGACAAAGTTCCTGCCACATCTGCTTAAGAAGCTGGATTACAATAAAAAACCCAACCCAACCCAAACAAAAAACTCAACACATACCACAAAATACCAGTTAGCTGTAATTTCAAGCACCTGACCTATGAAAGTATTCTCATCTGTAATGCAACCCACTACATCCAAAGCAAGACCTCAAAAGCAGGTTTAAGGGAAACTACGCCAAGCCATAGACTTTGACATTAGATAGATTTTGACTTCAGCAGCTCTCAGGACTTAGATTTTGCCCTAAGCAGTAAGCGAGGCTCTACTGACAGCTCAGGAGACTCTGTGAGCAGTCCCACAGGTAAGAAGCCAGCTAACGGAAGAGAAGAGCAGTACCGTGATGAGCTCCTGACATCAGGGAGCAAAGGAGTAGGTGCTCTTCCTCCACAAAGACACCAAGCTGGTACAGGGTCAGCACCCACCTGAGAAAGATGCCAGCCAGCATCGCCACAGTCCAACAACACCGGCATCCTTGTAACTGCCATCAAGCAAAATCACAGCAGGTGCTAGAGAATTTCTCCCAATAAAAGGGCTTGCTTTCTATTAGCAATGAAAGATGAACAAACCAAGACCATGAAGCACAAACCCCACTGTTGTGACCCCTAAAATGATGCACAGTCTACAAAAGACAAACTAAAATGGACAGAGCAATGGACCTTTCACTCCCCTTAACTCAATTCTCTCCTTTAAGTCAGTGCACTGTTATTACCCTAGCAATGAGACTGTAACACTGAAGTTTTTCAGCTTGATGGTAAAATCATGTAGTGTCCATCCATCTCCAATAATAGCAATATTGAGACAATGAACTCTATTGAGGCATCTAATAAGGCAGATAGTCATTTGCATAGTACATTTTCTGTGACTCTCTGTAGTACAACATCTCAAAGACTCAATTCAGACTATTCTCCTTTCCCACAGACATTTTAAAAAAAGGATTCTTTTACTAGAAAAAGAAACAATGACCCCTCCCATAATAGGAGAAAGCAAAAGATAGGATTTTTCTGCCTACGATGGGTACATACTTTTGTCTGTGTATTTTTATCTGGTTGGGCTTGCCTTTTTTTTTTTTTTTTTTAAAACCTCTATGTGCTTTTCATCTCCATTGTGGATTGAATGCTCAGAAGTGTATTTCTGATTTTGTCCTAACAGACTTCTGAGCGAGAAGCACTTTGGGATCCCCACCCACCAGCACAGGCAAATTTCATCTTTAATTCCTGTGCCGCAGCCTTTTCCGTCATCTCTCCACATAATCCTCTCCTACGTGACTCACCGAATTATTATTTGCTGGACATACTGGGACATACCACAGTTCTGTAGATATGCTGGCCTGCTTATGAGTCCTGAGTTTTAAGATGAGCTCTGCAATGTAGTACTTGGGTAAACTTGACAAATCACTTCCTCTCCAACAGACTGTAACAGCCTTGAAGACAATGTACACTCATCTAGTGTACGCTGTGCCTCAAAGTGCATCTCAAACGACATCTCCAAGCACTGCTATATAGAAGCAGTAATGATTGCTTCCTTGATCTTCACAATCTTTACGCTTTGTCCTTTTTCAGTAAACAAGCCTGGACTTTTGTCAGTGTTTTATGTAGCACAAGGAAGCACATATGTTATTCCTGGAGGTAATTAAACTACCTTTACCTATACAGGAAGGACGCACACTCAAAATACTGCTTCAGTATACTGAAAGAGCTCCTGTCTGCTCTGCCCTTTGTCCCTCAGCCTAGTCACAGGCAAGCTCCAGGAGGTTTTGCTAAATCCTCCATCCCATTTCCTCTACCAGAGGCCACAAAAGGAACAGCAGGAGGGAACACATATCCATAACTCATTATCCCAACTCCCAGCCCGTGATATGAACATTAATCCACCTTTGGCTGTGAACACAAGCTCTCTGCAGCCACCCTGGCCACGGTGCAGAGGAGACAGGCACTGAGCTACCAGGAAGCCCTCGGACGCTCCCCTGGCACATTCCACAAAACCAGCAGTGACACACACTCTTCAGATGGGTCGGGCATGAGAGTATCCTTGCAGAAGACCGAGTCATAGCACTGCTCTTAGGTTATCTTTGGGCAACTCAGTGTCAGGCCCCTGTGAAAATAAAACTAGATGGCATTTTTGGCAAGTCAGAGAAGGTCATCGGAAAGGGAGAAAAAGCTGCCATACAAGAGCCCCAGTGAGGAACAGCACTGCACTCTTTGTCCAAGTTTCTGATTTTATCAGATTATGCCACAGTGTTAACATTGTTTATGGCCCTATTTTGTGTCTGTGAATCACCCACTCCCAGAGACTCTTCCTCCACGCCAGTTTATAAATAGCACCACATACAGAACGGAGTTTGTGAAGCAAAGGAGACTTGCCGAAACAAAATAATGTATATCGAGCTGACAAAAATCTTTCAAAAGCCTTTCTCATTTATTTATAGTGCTGGCTAGACAGGCAGATTCCCACATTTTGTAAACCCCATAGGTCACTATCTCCATGGCTCATTCACAAACAATTCTGCTAATAAAAAAAAAAAAAAATGCCTCCAGTTTCAACTGAACTTATTCCCCAGCACACTGCTTCTTGGCACACGCCTTTTGAAAAGAAAGATTTTTAAGTATGCAGTATTATGTATTTTTCCTATTTGAAGGCAACATATGCCTAGACCATGATAAGATAATATGACATTTATATATCTGGAGACATTCAGACTTTGCAACCAACCTCATGGAGCTCTATCAGTACAAGATAAGTCATTTTCTACCATGTCATAAGAGGACTGTGACTTAAATTTCCATAAATTGTATTTTCATAGGAAAACACATTCTCAATTGCGAGCATAAAACCCATCAGGGGTTTTTTAATTCCCTCTTTTCTCCAGGAACCATTTGCTTGCAGTGGGAAGTTCACAGCACTATCATCCAGAAAACAAAGCAGACGAAGAAATATGCAACCAAAAGTTTCAGAGAACAGATTCTTGGAGCCTGAATACACATGACACCTTGTTGAGCCAACACATAACCAGCCATAGCCCCTGGGACCCAAACAAGCAGAGCCTAGGTACAAAGAAACCCAAGTTCCCCATCATATAGATGACTTTAAAAGGTCCATTTCAACCCAAAAATTCTATGATCATACAGGCTGGGTGGAAAGCAAGCTATGAGGCTCTGCTTTGGCAAGGAAAATCTTTAGTGCTGGTGCTGAACCCCAGGCAACTCATCCCATCTTTCCATCCCCACGCTTGGACGTATTTGCAATGTGTCAACTTGACACCAGAGAAGGATCTGGACTGGATGCATGCCAGCCTCGCAAGGGACTGCTGAGCTCATAAACGCCCACGTCAAACCCACACTTGCAAATATATACCACTGCAATGTCCCCCCCAGTTCCCCAGCCCTGTTTACCAGGCAGCCACATCAACACTAGGGATGCTGCAGCTGGAAGAAGCCCTTGATTTTTCCACCAATCGCAGAGATGTGGGCACACAAAATGCCTGTGAAAAGACATCCTGCCCAGATGAATTTAACAGAAACAGAAGAGCCACTGAAATAACAGTGGCATGTTCTACTGATAAAATTCCTTCTAAGTGCCTAAGATGAAAACATTCAAGTCCTTCTCTATTTGATTCACAAATTTTTTTTCACTGCGATTAATCACATGGTTATTTGTCAAGCTAATGGTTCCTTAATCAGTTGTAGAAGTCAAAACCTGCTATAACAAGGCTCCTCTTCAAACACAAAGGACAAGTAAAACAATGCACTCAAATGTATACTTCAGGAACAGTTAAATGTATTAATACTGTAGCTCTTTATTGTTGTTTTGTAGACTCAACAAAAATCAACTGTTTATAATCTTAACAAAAAAGGAAAATACCAGTGCCTGGAAAATATCACAGTAAGTCTGGACATCATTTAAGCCAAGTACATGTCTTTTTTTTTTTATTCTCCTACTGCTTATCTCAACACACAGTTCCTTTTCCTTTAGCCTCTTTCAAACAATTCTTGATACTAAACAAATAAAACTAAATATCAAAATAAATTACTTCTCACTAAAGGCTCCTTTCTTCTCTCCTGTTCTGCGTTCACAAATGTATACACACACACATATACTTGAACTCACCAATGCTACTAAAAGTATCCTATTATCTTACAGTTGTATGAAAGCTGACTAGTATTAACCAGGACTTTCTGGCAGAAAGAAAAAACAAGAGTAGGGTCCTCTTGAAATTAGATAGCAGCACTGAAATTCAGAAAGTCCAAGCTGTGTGTCACCAGTTCACAGTGTTACTTCAGACCCTCACGCCTTCTCCTCCACACTTAGGAACAGAAGCTTTCCCGGGGGGCTCAATACATTGATCTTCATTATCACTCTGAAATACTGACCAAAGGACTTGCAGAAGTAATATTTAACCTACCATAACCTTTTCCCATTTAAAGAAGCTGTTATTACAATCGTTGGTAACATGTCTGATCAACACAGAGGGAACTCGGAGATCATAAAATAGGACCGTGACATGATAACAATGAAGGGGATCTCCCACGTATGTTCTCATTTACACACACAAAGGGGAAACAACTTGAAATCAAGGAGGAAAAAGAAATTTAATTCAAGATGACTGAAAAGTGAGGCATATGGTTCACAGGAATTTTTGCTTTCAATTAAAATACCCTGCTCCTCCTAGGCAAACTAAATAAATACAAATTAAATAAAACTATTCTGTGACAGGCATACACAAAAATGAAGACAAGCATGACACAAAATTTGGGTGGAAGCTGCACCATATACTGTGTGCAATTACAATCCAAGTTCTGCAACAAACACTATTTTGTCACTATACTACACAGGCATTTATTCACAGAATCACAGAAACACTAGGTTGGAAAGGACCTTCAAGATCATCAAGTCCAACCATTAATCCAGCGCCACCATGTCCCCTAGACCATGTCCTGAAGCGCCACATCCACACGTTTCTTGAACACTTCCAGAGATGGCGACTCCACCACCTCCCTGGGCAGCCTGTTCCAATGCCTGACCACCCTCTCAGTGAAGAAATTTTTCCTAATATCCAATCTAAACCTCCCCTGGCGCAACTTGAAGCCATTTCCTCTTGTCCTATCGCTAGTTACTTGGGAGAAGATTCCTTCCCCATCATCACTGCATGTAGCTATCCATTTCCCCTACGTTACTAAAACCGATTCCACCCACATACCTAAAATTTTACTTGAGGCGTGGGCAGAAAAGGAAAGGGGGAGAGATAAAGGTGTAAAGAACAAGACTGAATTTTAGAAATAGATTTTTTAAAAGAGAAATCACGCTCTGAAGTCTCATATTGATAAAACTGCTAAAATATGAAAACCGCCATGTTTCTAAAATAATATATTATAACATTTATGTATATATTTTATATATATATTATACCCAATATTATATATTATATGCGTGTCCAGAGAAGGGCAATGAAGCTGGTGAGGGGTCTGGAGCACAAGTCTTATGAGGAGCGGCTGAGGGAACTGGGGTTGTTCAGTCTGGAGAAGAGGAGGCTGAGAGGAGACCTTACCGCTCTCTACAACTACCTGAAAGGGGGTTGTGGCGACGAGGGTGTTGGTCTCTTCTCCCAAGTAACTAGTGATAGGACGAGAGGAAATGGCCTCAAGTTGCACCAGGGGAAGTTTAGATTGGATATTAGGAAAAATTCCTTCACTGAGAGGGTGGTCAGGCATTGGAACAGGCTGCCCAGGGAGGGGGTGGAGTCGCCATCTCTGGAAGTGTTCAAAAAAATGTGTGGATGTGGCGCTTCAGGACATGGTTTAGGGGACATGGTGGCGCTGGATTAATGGTTGGACTTGATGATCTTGAAGGTCCTTTCCAACCTAGTGATTCTGTGATTCTGTGATATAACAGGGAACAGTGTAAGAGATGGGCCATTAGAGAAGGATTTGCAATTAAAATGACTGACAAATTGCAATTGCAGAGATACAGAGAAGACTTAAGAAAACTGGATACATTTGATTTAGAAATTAGTAGATCGCTATGAGAAAGACCGTCCACACTTGCATTGGGAAAACGCAAAGATTTTACAAAATGGGTGGACCTTTCACCTACTTTAAGTTATAACAGGATTATTTGGTCCAGAGAAGGGAGAATTTAGTGAGGAAATGTTGCAACATCGGGCTGTGGCACAGCTCTGTCAGGGCATCCCCTCTCAGGTGCGCTCGGAGATTTCACCAAAGCATCACCACAGTCACTGCTATAACTGAGGACATCCATACACACTGTGCATCCAAAACCACAGAGCTCGGCTGGAGATGCAAATGCCTGCAGCAAGACAGGAGGGAGAAGAAGGAAGAGTGGTTTTGTTTGAAAGGGAGGAAGGCACCGATACTCTGAAAATCAAGGCCAACTAGTTAAATGAGAAGTCTGAATGGTAATAGCACAGGGTGTAATGTGACACTGCCCAGGGTTTCCTAACAGAAGACCTCTTTTCATTGGCTAATAACTTACCCCAAATGCCTCAAATTTGGAGGGAAATTTTTAAGACTATGTTGCAGCATCTGGAAAAATATATTTACTTAATTATGAAATGTTGCAGTCAAAATGCTTCAAAACATATGAGAATGAGGGAAAACACATTGCTGTACCATTACTAAACACCCCAGTGACCTTTTCTCCTACTTATGGCCTGGGAAGAAATGGACTTCCCCCAACCTCCTCAGTCCTCCCTTCACTAAGGTAGCCTTTGCTATCGCTGGGAAAAACTTACATATATCAGAAAAACTTAGGATATCAAAATAAAAAATCCTAACTGACTTATGCCTCCTGGAGCCTTTGCAGAACTGGAGCAGAGAGGAATAAATGCAGCATAAAGCAACTTAGAGAAAAACTAAGCTAAGTCAAGCACTGAAAGATGCTCTGTAAGCAACCCTAACCATCCTATACATGGAAGGAGAGGGAGACTGGGGAAGAGGAGGACAGGCAAAAATTAGGTGAAATAACCAGAAGACACATGGAAGGTGTGTAAGGAAGGTGCATGGGAAGGCATGGAAAGGGGAGCAGGGAGCTGAGCAGGACAGCACAGCAGGAGGTGGAGGCTCTACCAGCCAGGGGCACGCTGCCATGGTACCTGAGTTTGGCAGGCCCTGCAATGAATGGTACCCAGGCTCAGCCCAGCCAGCCATGTCCACAGTAACAACATAAGTCCAAGGTCAAGCCAGGAAGTTGATCCGATGGGACAGGATCCAGGTCAGCAAGGCACCCAGTGGGTCACCTCACCAGGCAGCCACTCAACTGCAATGCGCCCACAGCCCAGCCAGGCAGGCTCTCACCTCTGAAAGCTGCTCCAAAATCAAAGCCGGGGAATAGAGTTCTTGGAACGGCTGTATAGGGGGAGCTGCACAGGGACATCCTCCATCTTCATTGCACAATGCATCCAGGCAAGCCGAAGCTTCTCCAACAGCTCCCTCTCATGATAGGGCTGGCAGTGAGCAAATGCAGCTAAACATGGTGAGGGGGGGGAAGAGAGCGCTCTCTGGGCCCTGCTTCCATCCTTTGGAAAGGGGTAGATTAAAGTCAAATAGGCAGCCTTAATTCCAACACTTCCTAGCTTTTCAGAGATGGATTTTGCAGCTGTAGAAATGTTCGCTAAATACAGACTCTGTGTGTGCACATGTGCATGCTTAAAATAACACACGTTCAGGCATTTCAGAACACAGACTGCCTTCCTGTGCATTTTCACAACAACAAGCAAGGCAAGCCCACTCTTAGCTAGGGAGCTTTGAGCGATGCCCTGAAGTATACATATATAAAGGGAACAGTAATACCTATCACATCCTCCCCTCAACAGCGGTAACTGTAGAGACTGCAGACTTTGCTACTGTGTAGTGCAGCAGATGAATCAGACAGGCTAACTCCTCCTTAAGCTCTCAGATGATCGTGGTTTTGACCATCAGCAGACACCGATTATCATCACCTCATTGTAAGCAGCATACAGCTGGTAACCTCATGTAGCAAGAGCCTGCAAGCTCACCACTAGCTGCCTAGAAATGCCTTCTATCACTTTTAAGCAGAATCCAAATTACAGGGGATAGTGTCATATTATCACAGCTGTCAAGCATGCAAAGGTCTGGGGCGGGGGGGTGAATTTTACCTTTCTCTCATTTCAGGAAGGGATGTCTCATCCCCACAGGATCTAATTAAAAAGGAGGCAGTGGATTGGTCAGTTTTATTTCAGAGATGAATACGGTTCAGCTCTATGTAATGAAACAGCACATACTTGGGCACTGCTTCAACAACTGATACACGCTGTTAACTTACGTAGGCTGCAGCAGTCTTGCTCCTCATGTACACTGTGTTTTCTCATCATCCTCCTCCAACAATCTACTTCCTTTTCTTTAGAAACTTGGCTTTGCTTTTGGTTTCATAGAGATGGACATGATGAAAGCACACTTACACCCCAAACTCAATTAGCCTCTCATATGCTTGCTTTTCCATGTCATCCTCAGCTGTACCCACACACAGTAGTTGTTTAGGTCTCTTCATTGCATTAAAGCAGGGATAGGAACATCTCAAATTAGAGTCCTCCGAACACCACCCAATACATACAAACCACAGACTGGCCACAAGACTAGTCACTGCACTATGGGTCATCTAGAAACAAACTGTGGCTTTTCTTCCTCAGTAAAAAGAAGCATTTGCTGCGCAAAGGAAACAACCAGGTTTGTTTCAGTTACATACAACACACACAGTTTGGAGGTTGAACAGCCTGATGGTAGCTGTTTACAAAGCAGACATTTTACTAGCATACTGATTTTTGCACCATTTCAGTATAATGGGTGTTACCTTTAGCCCTGATTTCTCCACAGGAGCTGCACAGCCATGCACCATCCTTTCATAGGGTCAGAGGTACCGTTTGCTCCCTAGCATCCCAATCCCTCTCACTGCCCCCAGTTGCTTTGAGTAGCTGTTTCACAACAGGGACTTGCTCCATGACACGCTGAGCATCCAGGATGAAATTCACTGTCCCACTAAATGCCTGCCAAGTTTTTGTACTGCCTCAATCACACTGCTACCCCCTTCTCCCGAGCATTCAAGTGGTTTACCACAGGCTGCCCTATGTCTAGAGGTGAATGTCTATCTCACAGCACAAGAAACCCTTCCCCATCTGTGCCTGATGTAAGAAATGTCTTTCCTATCTACAAAACCCCCAAGAATTAACCAATTCACTTAGAGAAGAAAGGGACGAGACCCTACAACCCAGCTTTTGTCTGATTTATAACCCATTCATGACCAAAAAGGAATACTGTATTCACAAAATACAGGAAGCTGTGCGAGGGAATTTTTTTTTCCCCTCCAGCTGTGATTTTTGACACAGTTTGTGAGCAGACGTGAATCCTGGTGGAGACAGATGTCATGGGGCACTATGCTGACTTCCTACATGCACCTGGGGACTGAGAAAGATTTCTTTTTTGAAGTCATTGCCAGAGGTCCTAACCCCATCAAGATTCCCTAGTACTAGCCATGTACAGATGCACAACATCCCATGGCATTTACAACCTCCAAGTCACAAAACACAACTGGTGCAACAAGGAAGAGGAAAGAGTATGAGCAGCTCCTGTGTCCTTAGACAAATCTTGATAGCACAACCTACTGCAAGTCCTAAAACTTCTCAGTCATTAACTTAATCTTCAAAATTCTAGCAGGATTTCAGAAGTCCTACAGACTCCCTGGAAGATGGAGCAGCAAACACCTGACTTCAGGAGAGCAAAAAGTAAGAGGCCTTTGCTCAGAAGGGAAACTGAAGTTTGACAGTATCTTATCTTCTACCTTTTCCACACATTTCTACAGTAGGAGACAAAATGTTCAGATGACCAGTTTTCATTGCAAATCCCAGATTAACAGAGCTGGAATGAACTTTGATACAATCTTGGAGACCGTAGTGACAAATACCACATGTAGCAATGACTCTGAATAAATGTCTGCACATGAGATAGACGTCGTCTTGTTCACCTGCCCTTTTTTTTTAAAAAAACAAAAAACCAAAAAAACAACAACATTCAGAAAGGAGCAGAAGCAACTAGGGTAGCCAATTTGCAGGAACAGGAGTGCAGGGGACTTGCATCATTTGAGGCAACTGGTCTTTGGCAGAGTTGGGCATTGCAACTTACTACTCTTCTTACCTTGAAGAGGAGCTGGAATATAAATAAAAACTAGCAACTGTGACAGTTGTTGTGAATAGCCTTAAACTTAGACTTAGTAAGAATCACCGCACATGCTGCTTGCAAGCCTAATCATAAATGCACTGCACAGAATTTTGCACGTAAGCATAACGTATGGGGCACAGTGAAGCTTATCAGAAATGACTTTCTGCCTGGTAACAGCACAGCAAGCAGGCAATGGATTTGCTAGGATGGAGCAGGGGCTGCTCAGAATCACCCAGAACTGCTGCTGAAGAAACAGTAGTCCCTTCCTGCAACTCAAAAAACAAAACAGTGCAAATGAATGAAAAGGAGAAATGTGGGTTTTTTTGTAGGCTGATCAAACTTCCAGAAATTTAGAAGAGAACTATTTTATTTGCACCTTTTTGATGAAGTCCTAACCAATTTCACCATGAAGAAAACTAGACTCCATTACCAGGAGATCGCTGGGGTGGAGACGATGGAAAAGTAGGCTCTGCAGTAAATAATTAGCAGCTCTGGCCTTCTGCTCACTCCTCCTGCAGCATTATGCTTCGCACTGAACCAAGAAATAGTTGAACAGACAAATCTTAAAGTATGAAGACTGAGTCAGAAGACAACAGTTAAATACCAGTTAAACCACATACCGTAGGTCTGTCTTGTACTGGGAAATGAGTACTGCTTAAGGCTGTTCCAGATATTGCATCCACCTGCAAATATTTGCTACTGGCTAGAGCTCAGCACATATACTCTCACTAGCAGTGTCAGTACTTTGCAAAATATGGCAGACAAGAAAGAAAAAGAAAGTTAACTTAATACAGAGCACAATAAACTAATCATATGTTTTAATCATCAAAAGCATATAATGCCCGATTGAGGGGGATCTTGTATGGTTTTTTATTGTTTTGGGTTTTTTTTAACAGGTTATATGATTATAAAGTCAGTTAAGGATATAGCTGCTTTCAATTTCATTAATACAGAGCGCTAATTATTAGCTTCTTTAATGTGAATCTTTTACTACCAGTGTATAACAGAGATCAGAAGTTACAATGTCACAGAGAAATTGGGCACACACTCACAATAAAAGCACAGAAGCAATTACGCTTTCATTACATAGTCTCAAATCCACATTAAAAAATATATTGCATTAAGACACATATTTTAGATGGACTACCTTTCAGCAATAATGAAAAATCATTACAGCTGGAGAAAGAGATGACAAGAACATAGAAATGCACTGACATGGTGTTGGAGGACATTGGCCTAACATTAAAGTTTTATCTCATGAAGAAACAGCTAAACACTTTATAAAAATACTACATCTGTAACTGTTAAGCTGGAAAAGATGCCTGTTTCCAAATGGATTCAACACATAAAAGAAATATTTTTTTTATTTGCTTCTGTTAGCTGGCTAGCTTTATTTGTAACTATCTCCTAGGAATTTTTAGATCTCCAAATGCAAGTCCTTGATAAGTTACAGACAAAGGAAAGTTTTCTTTCCTTTAACAGGGACAAAGGAGAGTATTGTTGAAGTTTATTATATACATACAATTACCTGCATTGTTATGGAGATTAAAGGACAAAGGGCCAACAGATCTAATTCCACATCTTACAGCCTTGTCCCTTACCATAATTATGTCTTAAAATTGGATTTCAGTCAACACACACAACAATACCAATATCTATCAATGCTTTGCATGTACTTAGAGATAGTTTCAACTATTCTAACGTGGATGCGGTAACACATTCAATTTATCATTGATCATTTAAGTTCATTTAAGTGAACGTGTTTAATTTAATAGTACCAATAAAGTGCATTTTTTCATTTAGTTGTAAGACAAGTCTTAAAACTAGTAAAAGGTTCATTAGACAGAATAACTGGCTAGTCTATTAGTCATTTAAAAAAAGGGGGGGGGGCAAAAAAAACTTTCACAAAACTCTTCTCATTTTTCTTCTTCCATCTCAGAAATATTTCCAGAAATAGGATATTGAACTGCAGAGAGATGCTGAAAAAAGAAAAAGAAAGTATTTTCATTCTGCAGATGTTAATGCTCCCCTCTATCTCATGTGAGGGTACGTCAGTCTTCTTTCTTTAGCTGTCAGATACAACATCTATTGGAAACTCTGAGTTTAAAATACCAGGCCTGTGTCTGGTCTGTCATGTCCACAGCATGCCAGCTAAAAAGGCCAGATCCTGACCTCAAAGCTAGGCTGCTTATTTCTCCCTGCTGCCCAGCTGCAAGGAACTAGACCCTAGAGGTGAATTCCCCTCAAAGAATTATGCAAACTGAACCAAAGATAATGAACTTCCCCAAAGCAAGAGCTTCTCCACCCCTGCTTTTTTGTAAACGCGTATCTCCTACAAAACTGCAAAGACTGTGGGAAGAAAACTGTGGCTATACTTCCTGTATTTCTCCTTTACAAAAAAAGGTATAAATCCATAGAAGGTAAAACCACCAAAGACCCCATTTAACCAGGCACAGCCTACTTTGCAAAAAAAATTGCATCGGAATTGACCAGAACAAGTACATTCTTATTGATACTGAACACCAAGCCTAGTACTAGAAGAAGTGGCGATCCTGCAAGGAGACTGAAAGAACACTAGAATTTAGGAAGCACGATTCATGTGGCAGGAAGGCATGAGCTGTCAATTCCCCAACCCCAAATTTGGTTATAAATGACTGATTATAATATGTGCGGCATCAATACAACACTAGAATTCCCACATCTGCTTTTGCTGGAGAAACATAATTAAAGAAAACAAAATTTTATGACCTAAAAGGACCCTACCGATTTATCACTGTTCACTTTATTTCCCCCTCGGTTTGAGGCATTTGTAAGTATATAAAGCTCCTGCAGAATCAGAGAAAAGAATTGAGCATGATCACAAGTGGAGGAAAACCCTAAACTCCCTTACTAACACAATACAATTTTGCATATGTAAATTTGATGCCAGACACAGGCACCCACTTTTTCCCTTCACACCGCTTTTCATAACAAGTCAGATTTTAAGGTTTGAAAAGTACATTGAAACCATGGCACACCTAATATTGTAATAAATACACTTGCAAGGCTGAGTCAATCTCTTCTGACGGTTCCACACTGCTAATTTTCTGCTACAGTGAAACTACTAATATGCATTTCTTTCACCTCCATCCCAGAGGGTAATGGTGGAAGCCCTTTCTCAGCCAAAGCTACATCTTGGTCTCAGAGAGAGGTCATTTGCCCCAAGTCCCTGCCAGCACAGAAAACTAGGCCCCTTTCCAATCAGGGGTATTCTTCCTGTTTCAGGTGTCACTAGTGGTGGAGGCCTCTTCTATTTTCAGCTGGACACTATTTACCGCTCTAGCATCCTCCCTGACCTTTCCACTTCAAAACGCACAGGCCACCTTGCACAAAGACAAGCAGCAGAGCAAGTTCCAACAAATAAAGACAAAGTTGCGATCCCTCTTACTATGAATTCAGACAGTGACTAACAAATCATCTGAAGCTAACTAAATGAACTCTCCCGATTTTCCCCTTTGTCCCTCTGTATCATGACACCTTTGGCAAAATTAAGTTCAAAGTTTCAAAGGAATACTCTGAGAATCAGTTGGCTGAGCCGTTTTGGGCACAAGGAAACCCTGGGGCGGACAGGCAGCAAAAAGAAGCAACTTCCATTTACCTGCAAGGACTATTGACATTGCAGGCACAAGCAGCACTAGAGGGAGGCAGCAGGAGGCTTTCACAGCCTGTAATATCACTGAGGGTCCCATGCTTTGCTGCATATGTAGGCTGGCCTGCCCCAAAACAAAGCTGCACCCTTCTCTGGCCACAGCCTGCTGCTCCATCCTTTACAGCATCCTCCTGTCTCGTGAGGTGATATAATGTTCCTAAGCCAACCCTCTGGCTGGGCACCCACCTGCCCTTTGCATGGCTCTCTCCTTATTTCCAGGGACAGAGCTGATAGAAATTATAATTTGAAAATGAGGACTTAAAAGCAGGTATGTAAAAACAGACCTTCCAGCAGTGACCTGTTTGTGTGCGTATATAAGAAAATGAAGAAGGAAGCTTATTAAAAATGCTCTAACTTCACAGAATCCAAGTGCCGAAGAAGACATAACAAGTTCAATCAAATCTCCACCATGATGGGGAATGCAGAAACAAAACTCCTGTGAGAAAACAGTCTCCAGAGCCATCTCCCACTGCAGAGATGAACCATGAGCAAACAGAGCAGGATACATAAACATCACAACCTTGGCTACGAGTCTTCATAGAGTCTCCTATCTTACCACCCATCTACCAAGATGTCCTAAAACCATTAATGATTCATCTTGATACGCTCTGTCAAAAAAAAAAAAAAAAAAAAAAAATCCCACTGAACTAATAACAGCAGAGGTTTTCAAATACACATTTAAACCCATCAGAAGGTGCCAGGCTATGACTCCCCAATGACCAGGGACAGGCTGGGCTTCTACAAAGCTGGTTTGCACAAATAACCCCTCTTTAGGGAGCACTCACATTCAGGCTAGGTTCAACCCAACTCCTTTCAAGCTGGCAGACAATCAAAATATTGCCAAAAGGAAGTAAGGAATTAATCTGAGAATTCGCTTATTCACAGAGCCAGCTGTGTTTTAGATACAAACTACAAAATATTAACAAGGAAAAGCTTCCAGGCACTTAAGTCCCTCCTCTCACCTGGGCTATGATGGGAGAGAATGCTACAGCACCTTTGGGCTCAGAAGAGACCCACTCACAGAGCTAGGACCAGATGTCACCCTCACCCTTTCTCAAACACACACAGCCTTCAACACGGCTACGCCAAGAGACTGCATCTGTTTACCAGGCTATAACAGACAGACTGTAATTTACAATAAAGCTCTGGACCTGATGTTCAAGTCTTTACTTGATGATTTTGTAGTCTCAGAAGCAGAGATTTCCTACCTTCAATGGGGGAAATAGGGGTCAAGTTCACACAAATTATTCCTTATAGTCAATCTCTGGCCCATACGGTGCACAGTAAACAGAAAACAATACTATGGTATATAGATGGGATTCTCCTGCACACCACAAAGCCAAACCAATCAACCAAAAAACCATGAAGTCTTTCCAATAAACAAAACACCCAACCCAACATTTAAAAAAACCCCCACATTCTAAAGCCTAAAGTAGAACCCCAGATGCAGTACACAACAAAAACTTTGCATGCATTAGGAAGTTACCAATGACATAGTAAGTATTTCTTTTACTTGTTTAGTTTGGCTAAAACTGTACAAAGCAATGAGAAAAGTCAGAAGCGTACCAAACAAAAGGGACGTACGAGAAGAATAGGAAAAGGAAACCAAGAACAAGCAGATGTGCAGCACTGGAGAGAAAGGGTTTTCTAGGCATTGGCTATGAGAACTTAAACGTAATTCTTCCAGTGGTCCCTTCTCCTCCCCAAAGTAGGACCTGTTGTCAAACACAGGCCTTAGCCCTCTTCCTCACATGTATCAGCTGGCTTGGAAGCACCATGTAAAGCCAAGATCAGTTACAGATCCCACAGACACCAACATCATTCCTTCCTCCACTTGAAGCTGCAGGCACAATTTCCTTTATTCTGAGATGCAGTTAAAAGCAATTTCCTTTTCTCCCATTACATTTCTACAGGTGGAGAAAGAGGCTTTCATATGTGGCCCTAGGTGTTTCGGATAAATCACAGCGGGAAAAGAGCGATGGTTGTATGGTTTCTAATACCAGGGGATTCTTCCAATTTCCTGGTGATGGTAGGAAAATAACTTTAACTACATTCAGTGACATGCCAAATACCAACATTTACGGAAAGATATGGACATTAAGTCTGTGTTGCCCTGCCACTTCCACTGAATGCCCATGAATGGCATGGAAGATAACTAAATGAGGCCACAAGTTTATTGATCCAGCTCTGGTTAGACCACATGTACATGTCCATTCTTTGGTGATTAACAGAAATACCTTTCCCACTTAATCTTGGATTTTCTCCTGGAGTTTTGGATTAATAACCCCAGGATGCCTGTTTATGTGCAGATACACTTGGGAACAGCTGGAAAGCACTTAGAGAAAAGCCTTAGTGCAGCCTTCCTGAGCAGTGCATCTGTTTTGTTCTTCTCTTCCTGCACATGCCTGATCACTCCTTCCCCTCCACACGTTGCTTTCTAACGTTTCATATTAGCACATGCTCACCTACACTTAGCTGTCTTCCCACACAAACAATTAAAGTCCTCCTCTGCACAGTCATCTCCTGCTGAAAGTTCATTTCCTACTGATGGCTCCATTTAAGGCAAGGCTCTCTTTCACTCTCCCCTTCCTACATAGCAGTAGGTCCTCTCTGCTGGAGAAAATTCAGCTAGCTCCTCCTACTCTTCCAGCAACCTTTCCTGATGTTCAAGGTACTATATACATTCAAATTTCGGAGTCTGAATAAAAGCAGTCACATCAGGCTAACAACCAGATGTGCAGCCACTGATTGTTTTAATAGCTTTTCTCTCCTTTGCTCATATTGGGAATCTTCTTTCAAGCAAGTACGCAAAGAACCCCAAATAAATGACATGAGACAGGCTTCATACCTATAAACATCAAAATCCCAGTCCCCAACCACTCTCCAACATTGTTGAAACGCTCACTCTATGATCCACTGTAATTCTAGTAGGAAGAAGGAAATGCATAAATTAAAATGATATGGATTGTGCCCTACACAATCAACAACCAAAGATTTTAAAACAGTAGCAATTTCTCTCTCTCATATTTAGAAACTCCAACCAAAAAAATTTACATGCCATGAAAACCCTCAACAAAGACTTGCATGTAGCTCACATAATTGAGGAAGTACTAATAATAGCGTGGCTGTTTGCACAGACAACATTTCCACTGTGGGCCTGAATTCTGATCTCAAACATGCAGAAGAAGATATTTTGTTGTGTGTTTGCTGGCTGGAGACTAAAATCAAAGTACTGGAAACCATCTGAGTGTGCTGCAATGTGCAGTCAGCCTATGCAGCTAAGGATGCACTACGCACATCCATGCCACACTGAAAACAAAGCATCTATTGAGTACTGCAGAAGGTGTTCGTGTTATGTGTTCTTGTAATGAACCTAATGCAGCACGTGAAATTAACCTGTGTTGCAGTTTTAAAGAAAAATGAAAGCCTTTGCATTTCAGCACCAACTGTCAGTCATCACAGAAAAACAACTTGTCCTGACAGATGAGAAGTGTACTTGTAAGCTCCTCTGACACAAGCAAACTTAGTTCACAGCCACAGCTTCCCTTCCCAGTGTACACTGCATAAGTCCAGGCCTATTCAGGTCTCCAGATCAGTGATGCCCACACCTGTGTTTCTAATGGCAGTCATTAAAGGTTTTACCCCGGAAGTATATTTACAGTAGCAGTAAGGGAGCCTCACATTTCTCAAGCTTTATTCCTTTTAAAAGCTCTAAATGACCTATACATAGACCTATGTCACAAAGTAAGTGCAAAATATTTTTGTTAAATGGTACTTACTTTTAATTTTTTTTCTTTCATGTGGTCAAGACTACCCAGAGTAATTTCACAAACTAAAATTTAGAGTACCATACAAGAGAAGATTCAACAAGGATGACTGACAATGACCAATATGTAGCAGAAATTAACTGACATGCAACACACACACATGGCAAACCCACATTTTAGATATGATGGTGCTTCATTTAAATTCCTCAGATGGAAATTCAGATCAGTAATTAAGTCATAAACCTATACAATCAATTCAAACAGTATCAGTAGGAGTACCAAAACAAGCACACAAATACCGGAGCTTAAAGGTCTGTTGCTCTTGAGTAGTAGATGTTATGTTGTCATATCACTAATATGACCATTCTCAAGTCACTAGCTCCCATAAAAAACACATAGCAAGGTTTGTGTTTTTAACAAATCCAACCTTGCCCACTATGTTGTAATTCATTAAAAATAAGGAAGATGCTTATCTTTGAGTAGAAGACTCCACAGAAATATCATATGCCTGTCACACCACCCAGGAGCTTCCATGACACAGCCGTTCCACAGCTCGGGATGCATCCCAGCCCTCGCATGTGCTCAGGCTGACAATGCTGTCTGTGTTAGGAGCACTGTCGCCTTATGGATCCCACAGTTGTCTAAAAGGCAACACGGGAGGCCTGACCCAGCTGAGAGCCACTTCCACCCAACTCACTGCCTCTCCTCTGGCAGAGAGACTGTAGACAAGGGGCAATAGTTCTTACTGGCATTGCACAGAAGTCCAGCTCATGCTACATGCCTGACAGTCTTGCCATCTGCTGTCATCTTCCTACACCAGCTAAATACCTCACCAGGTAGTCCCAGGCCATGTCCTTGTAACTGCACACATGCCACACCATGAATGACACTGGACAACTCTGACATCTGCCTTAACCTGGGCAAAGAGCCGACCACAAAGAGCAAAACTGTTCCCTATTAGAGACCATCCTGATTTTAGAGGGCAAGATCATGTGAACGCTACTTGGAACAGGCAACAAGACCATTGTGCTTAGAGCAAGCATTCCCCCCAAGCAAGGCTTTATTCTGAATCCTTATTGCCGGCCCTAATGGGCTATATGAACATAACACACTTTTCTCACATGAGTTATCCCCTCTAACTGCCACGCTGAAATTCAGTGATTTCAAATGAGTGAACTATTTGCAGAATCACACCAACATAGAGGACTCAGTTTACGTACTATTCCTCTAAGAAAAAAGGCCCTCAGGGGCCTTCCCCCCCCCCCATCTCTCTCTCCCGTTCAAAACTCCACAAGGTGCTGACCAGCACCAGCTAAGAGGTCTGGTGAACAGAGACTTCCTTGCACCGGCCTTCACGTTCACAAGTACACCTAAAGTCACAACGGAGACCATCAAAAACTGGTGTTTTCTGAATATTCAAGACCATGACACTGTCATGGCAGCTCCCACCTAAAATTGTGAGCCACACCAAAATCTGCAGACCTGGCCTGTGTCCTGTAGTACATTGATGGGAGCTCTGATACTATCAGGGGATGACAGGACCTAGTCAAGGGTCCCACAGGCGTGGGGGTGTGCAGCTGGGCCTCAAGATAGTGAATGCATAAATGTAACTACATGTGATTGATGAGAGGATCCAATTTTTGACATTATTATTTATCATACTAGACACCAATTAAGAGCCAGACTTAGAAGACAAGTAGATAATGACATCACAAGATTTCATACCCTGCTTCAGAAGAAAACCTACAAACAATAGAGGTCATGGCTGGCAGATCTTCACACAAAGGCTCCTCTACTTCAAGGAAGAGAAGTCAATGCAAGCCGCATGCCCACATAAGGCTCCTGTTCCCTGGGTGAGTCTGCAAGGCTATACCCAAGGACAATCCAGGCCTGCCCTGAGCTTTTCCAAAATGCTGGAGTACTTTGATTCCAGAGTCAGTCTTAGCTCTTATTCATCAGAGGTTTTTAAACATAGGCTTGGTATGACAGCAAACAGAGATGGAACAACAAAACACTGCAAGGTATCCCAAACACAAAAGACGGATGAAGCAAAGGTTTACAAAAGCCACTGTCTGAAATCACAAGCTGTGACAATGTAAGATAAGGTAAAAATAGTTAAAAATCTAAAGCAGCGGTGTAGTTCTGCTATACAGCTCTCAGGGTGAGACTGAAATATAGGCCAAGCAGAATTGTCACCACAGATTACTGAGCACCTTGGTCCATACCAACACGTATTCATGCTTCTGTAGCAGAAACTGTTCAGGCAGACGCCAAGCTGGTACATCTGGAAGCAAAAGTTCAGCAAGCCCCAAAACATTAGAGTTCACAGCAGTCATGAAGCATTCCTACAGGAATGCTAGGAAGCTATCAGCTAAGAAGCACAGGGTGAAAGTCTATGCCAGCATGCGATGAGTGGGTCACCTGGCAAATGATTTTGATTTACATCACTGAAAGGTGTTCTTGGAAGAACATCCTGCAACACACTGAGGCACAGAGAGAGGTTTAAATACAAGTCCTCTGGCAGAGGCCTCCTGTTGACCTGTGGCCCTACACCGCCAGGTCCGCTCTCTATGCGCCGTGGCAGAATTTTCCCACTCCTCAAGGCTGTAACTCAGTGTGTAATGTGTGCCATCAGCACAGACGATGTGCAAATAACGTATTACTAATTAACCAGCAGCGACACGACGAGGGCAGGCTACAATACTCAGCGGGGAGACCGGAGCCGTTCCTGCTCTACCTAAGGCGGCTTTTACCGAGGTAAACAACCGGGGCTGCCTCACTGCCCGAAAGATGCCACGCGGCTGTACCACAGGGTCATACTCCCACTACATCCCCG
>NW_010542117.1:0-589 GCF_000687285.1 Phaethon lepturus
CCAGCGCTCCGCGGGGTCCAGCTCGCTGTAGAGCGCCTCGCGGCTGGCCAGCAGGTTCTGCTTCCGCAGCTCGCTCGTCCGCTGCTCCCACACCGACTTGGAGGGCTTCTGGTTCTTCTGCTGCTCCTTCCTGCAGCGGGGAGCCGCAGCCCGCGTCGGGAGAGCCGGAGGCGCGCCGGGCACGGGAGGGAGTCGGGACGGAGGTGGGATGGAGCTGGGATGGAGTCGAGGATGGAGCTGGGATGGAGTCGAGGATGGAGCTGGGATGGAGCCGAGGATGGAGCCGGGATGGAGCTGGGACGGAGTCGAGGATGGAGCTGGGACGGAGTCGAGGATGGAGACGGGACAGAGCTGGGATGGAGTCGAGGATGGAGCTGGGATGGAGTCGAGGATGGAGCTGGGATGGAGCCGAGGATGGAGCCGGGATGGAGCTGTGATGGAGTCAAGGATGGAGCTGGGATGGAGTCAAGGATGGAGCTGAGACGGAGCCGAGATAGAGCCAAGATGGAGCTGGGATGGAGCCGGGATGGAGTTGAGTATGGAGCTGGGATGGAGCTGGGGATGGAGTCGGAGTGGAGCCAGGATGGAG
>NW_010542118.1:0-19074 GCF_000687285.1 Phaethon lepturus
GCCATAGCAGCGGGCCCCTTCGCCGGGCCCGGGCTCCGCGGCCTTCGCAGTCGCGGGGACTGCCGCCCGCTCGTCCCCCGGTCGCCTTCCCAAAGCATTTGAGACAGCCGTAGGTCGAAGCTCCTCCCGGCCGCGGGAGCGATCCTGGGGAGGGCAGACATCGTCGGGACTGGGGCTCACAGGATACCAGGCCTCCATGTTATGAAGTGGTGTGAGAGGCCCCTCGGCTCCAGGGCTGATTTGGGATCCTCCCAACCGTGTTTGCAGCTCCAGAGCTCATCAAAGGGGAGAAGGGTTTCCCTAGTGGCCCTCACAGTGTACCCGCACCATGTGCTGCCCACGGTCTGCTCATACGGCCACGTTTGCACCCTACAGCCCTGCATGAGGCTGAGGAAAAGCAGCTGGGGTTATTTAAAGGACAATACCCAGAAGGGGAGATCCTGCTGTAGCAACTGGTGAAATTTCCTGTATAAATATTGATGAACCCAGAGGGAAAAGGAAATTGCAAGCTGACCGGCCAAGGCGAGACAGATCCCGTTGCTCCAGTGGCCACCTGTGGCCTTGAAGGCAGCCTCCGAACACCACCTCCCTGCTGCCGTCCACAGACTCACACCGATGTGTCCAGCACACTCCTCTTTATTACAGCCTTGCACTGCACACCGAGAAAACATACCTCTTTAAACCCATGGGTTTTACATCTAGACATCCCTTTTTTTCATGTGTTGGGCACAGGCTTCTTTATTTAGCTTAATTTCTTTTTTAAATTTGGGCCTAGTAAATGACAGGTCTTTTACCACTGTCCTGTCATCAACAGCATCTTAACATTCTGGTGACACTGCTTGGAGAAGGAGTGGACAGGATAGGTTTAATGCCAGCTGCTCTTCCTTATTCAGCGTTATGACTGCTGGCATAATGTGAAGCTGAGCAGTTTGAGGAATTTTTTTTCTTTTTTTTTTTTTTCAGTAATGTTCCTGTTGAGAGAAGGCCCAAACGTAAAAGAAATACAAAAATACTTTGGAAATAAAATGTAAACTCTACAACACAAAGGTGAAAAATCAACTAAACCTTAACTCTCCATTGCTTGCTTTCAAGAACAGCTTTGGAAAAGATCCTGCTTTCAGTTTAACCAGGGACAAGTCCCATATAGAAATTTTCTCCATTTCTCCCTTTGCACAGCTTGACTAAGGAAATTGCAGCCTAGGGACACAGCAAACTAGCATGACATTTCACATCATGAGACTCCTTTTCCCACTTAATTCCTTCACATTGAATAAGAAGAGGTAATTTTCAGATCTTAAATTTAGATTAAGTCATGACTGGTAGTAAAACCAGCTTGATCTCCTAATAAATATGCCTTCACCTAAGTGCAAACAATTAGAAAATAAAATTATTCTTAAAAGTCAAATAGTATGGTGTTATAGAATATACAGTAGTGGGAAACTAACCAGATCGTGAGATGTTTGGTTTCCCTGACTCAAAAGGATATACACATAATAAAGCAAACCTAATCTTTTAAGAGATCACTCCCTAAAACTATGTCACAAATATTGCCTCCCTTTGTCAGCAGTTATTAAAACTGAGAAAATCCTTCCTGATAATAAAGTATTTAACTGGATTTCATAGGAGAGATAAGTATACCAGAAGACTTAGTTAAAATTAGGAATGCTCATTGATTTACTCTAGCCAAACCACCAAGGGTTGGTCAAGACTGTTCAAAATAATTGATAAATTCACAGAGATTTCCTAAGTATGTCGTTTCCCACATCATTTTTATATTAGGAGAACAGGATCTCAGTTGGACACAATCATCCTTGTAAAAATGCCAGCCACCTTTCTGTACTACTTTTACCAGTGTCAAGAGGCGAAGAGATGTTTGTGTTTCCAGGCTGAAGATAGCTGCTGTTTTCTCAGGCGTGAAGATGAGCTCAATGAGGTCAGCTGGAACCAACTTGGATTTGTTTCAAAAAGCCAGTGTGAAGGAGGATGAAGTGTTCCTTCCAAGGAGATGAGAACGGCAACTCACCTCTAATTGGAGCACTAATGCCTCGGCTTTGGCTATTCATTTTCTAACTGTAGGATTGGAAGCGTCTCTGCCAAGAGGGATTGTACAGTCTCCATCTTTGGAGATTTTCAAGACTCGACAGGATAAAGCCCTGAGTAACCTGGCTTGGTCTTATAGCTGATGCTGCTTTAAGCAGGAGATTGGACTACAGGCCTCCTTGGGTCCCTTCCAACCTGAGTTATTCTACAATTCTATTATTTTCATCCATTTTACATAATCTTTGGCTTTCTTCAGATATCAAACTGATAAGTACTAGGTTTGAAAGTTCATTTTTATAAAGCATGGCCAGAAAAAAGTTGCAAGTTTAACTGCTTTATATGACTGAGACATATGACTCAGCCAGAAAGAGGTAAAAATCTCTGTACGAGATGAAAATATCATGATAGCTCTTCAAGGAAAAATGATTAAAAGAGTGAGAAATTACAAGTCTTTTGAAATACATATCACAGGCCTATATGTGTTTGCAAAACAACCTGAAACTGCAAAATAACTACCAAAATATGTTTATAGCACTACAGCCTCCAGTGTCCTGCATAAGGGCCAAGATGACTTCTGGGCATAGTCTCCACTGGCTACAAAATTATATATCATACAGTCTAAGCTGCTCCTTCATGTCTCCTTCAGACATCTCTCCAAATGTGTCACTTTTTTCCTTCATGAGCCTGAAGATGGCAGCCAGCTGCTCTCTCTGAACCCTGTCAAGAAGAAAAGGAGAAGTAGGAATAGCCAGTCCCCAGAAGGCACTTTCGGCAAGAACACCAGGGTCAAATGAAACATGAAACCAAACACAGGTCATTTTACAAGCCCTACTGGCTGCAGGAAACCTGCCCATGTGAGATGAGAAAGAGAGATCCTCTAGTTCTCCTTCCTTCACCGTCCCATCTATCCAATCATCCCGCATGTCTCTCTGCAGTTCTTTAAAAATGGAGATAAAACAGACAGCTTTAATACCAGCTTTGGAGTTCCTTAGGGCTTATCTATGTTCAAAGTTTCAGGATAACTCAACATGTGGAATTTCATAAGACCAACATGTCCTAATTTAGCAGCCTTCATAAAGAAACTGGATTAAGCTTTATCAGCGCAGTATCCTTTCATTCTGGAATGAGAGTATGTAGATACAGAGTAGATGTTGGACTTGATGAGCTTAACGGTCTGTTCCAACCTTAATGATTCTGTGATTCTGTGAAATCAGGAATAGCTACTAAATTTTAAGTGTATACCCTACCTTAAAACTAGAGACTAGACTACCGTCCAGTGTGAACATGACTTTAATCAGCCACTGGAAGGTAACATCACAAATAGAACTCTGATTTGATTCGAGGTTTTGCCGATGTCAAATGGTGAGATGGACTCATGTAGCTAGTCCAGCAACCAGGTGATCCTCGTGTAGGCAGAGGCTGACCAGTAGACCACCTAGATCAGATTTCCATCCCTAGAAAGTCCCACAGTAGATGATTAACTCCCTCCTCCCCATAACAGATGATATCTGGATTTTTCCCTAACTTGAAGCAGTTAAACATTGTTGTATGTCCTGCAGCACAGACTGGTGTCTGTCACAGGGCTTTATTTGAGGAAGCTTTATAGGAGGGCTTATAGTGTTCATACATCTACTGATCATCACTCAGGGATACAGAAGGGCAGGCAGCACAGGAGTATCATTTGTTCTCAAGTAGGTCATGAACTGATACAACTGTGTAGAAAATCTTCTTTTAGGGCAAAATGAATGTGCACCTTGGCTCCAGTCAGGGCTGGCTGTGAGCTGGTTTGTTCTCATTGCCAGACTTCTACCTGATTGGGATCAGATTGCAGCAGTGCCTAGCACACCTCATAACTGACTCTCCTGTGTGAGATTAAAAGAGCTAGTAAGGTTGTGGTGCTTTATGGCTGTAACAAGGAAGAAGCAGTTTCTGTTACTTCAAGGCTCATTTTGCCCCTGTGTGACTGTGGGGACAGAATTCAGTGACAACCCAGCAGCACAGAGCACAGATCTGCTGGAATCCCAGCTCCTCCTGCTTGCTTAGCTTCTTTAGACCTCCTCTGGGCTAGAAAGACAGACTCTGGCTTTTACTTCCACATGATCACTTTGTCAAGAGTCCTCTGTCCCCCTCACAGCCAGTTTTCTGCATAGGACTTTAAAACACTGTAATTAATCCATTTAAATGCAGGCCATTAGTTAACCTGGGGTAGCCTTCCTAGCAAGTCCTGTGTGGACAAGCTATTAGCTGTTCCAGTGACAGGAGGGGTAGAAATACCTATTGACAGGCAAAACCAGGACACAATCTTTGCTTGAAAGAAGAGAAGACAGCATCAACACATCAGAAGCAACCACACCACAAACAAGATCAATGGAATGAGACAGTCAGGAACAAGCAGAGGAGCCTTTGACATGCTGAGCTGCTGAGTGGGGCCCTGCATTTTCCCCTCTCCTGGACTAAACCCCAGTAGAAGCAGGAACAGCAGGCTGTCCTTCCAGCACCATTGCAGCAGGCAGGGCAGGAAAAAAGCAGATCCTGGCAAAGGAAAGCTCATTTGCCAGTTCTCTTCTATTGCAATTAAAATGCAATTGTCCTAAGGCCAAACATATCCTGACAATGATGTGGAATCTTTTGGTTATGAAAGCTTTGGCCACAGGCTGTCAAGCGCCTGGATTTGTCTGTCTCTTCTGTAACTTTTTGTGCTCACATGAATAGCATCCAACTGCCCTTTCCAGACAAGAGGAAGGGAAGCACAGTCGTTAGCGATCAATATTTTATTTCAGATCACCGCTGGGCACCAGAGGGCACATTTCCAGTCTGGTGTGGAGTAATTCAATACACAGCTTTGCCTCACGTGTCTGAAATGCATGCCAGCTGGGAGTGCTCCATACAGGTTTGCATCCTTCACTTGTTATTGCACAGACATTAACACTGCTGAAACCTCCCTAAAGGCCCTTTTCCTTGTCTCCAAACCTCCAAAATCAAGATCAGAGACAATATTCACTCTGGTTTTTTTTAGTGCAACATCAATACATTTTGGCTCTCCCCTCAACTTTCAATATGACTGTGCATTTGAAAAACAGAAATAAAAAAGAGCTGTTACCACTGTTGCTCCTCTGCACTACATAATCTACAACAAAGGGAGAGCAAGACAAAGATAAAGAAAGAAAAGAACCTGAGAAGGAAGAGTGAGGCATCAAAAACATGAAACCGATTTCAAAAAGGAGCTGCTTCTATCAAAGGCAACCTTGTAAAACAACTTTGTAGTGCTCCAGGTTGGGGTTTTTTTTGATCATTTCAGAGCAAACCTACCCCATTCACAAGTAAAATCATTCTCTCTTCCCGTAAGTGCTGTCCTCAAAACTACTTGGATTCAGATGGTCAAACAGGATTTTACTTATTGCTGACAAAATAGATTAATTAAGGATTTTCAAAGCAGCCTAATTCTTCTTGATAGGCAATTGAATTTGCATACTTAATTCCCTTAGGCTCTTGTCAGACATTTCAGTCCAAGAATTTTATGATTAACTGGAGGTTTGGGGCAGTGAGCCATAGTTATGTTAAAGGAGATCTGTGTTTCAGGAACTGCTAGGCATCCATGCTCACAGCAGCTGAAATCCTGGGCAGAGCTCTGCATTTGGGAACATTGCTAATTGCTCTCCAGCTAAACAAGACCAGGATCCTGCTGCAACACTGTGTTGCTCCAGCAGAAATAAGGGAAAATCTTTCGCCATTGGTCTAACTCTATTGTTAAGGAAGCCAGTGGAATCATTTATGGGGTAAAAGGCGTAGGAGGGCAGAATGTACCTCTAACCTAAAATTCAGATTTTCAACACAAATCTCTTGAGGAAGAAGTTGCAAGATGCTGGAGGCAGGGAGAACAAGCACAAAACAAATAAACTATTCAAAGGTTTATTGGACCAAACAAAGGCAATTTTTACAGATTCAAGCCACTAGAATTACAGTCCTTTGTATAAGAGCCACCATCAGATACAAAACAAACAAACAAAACAAACAAAAGTAAAAAATACCTAGACAGCCACTTGAGTTGAAGAAATAGTTTGACTCACTGCCACTAGCAAAAATCTGGACTCAACTATAGACTTTGCTCGATGTACATATTGCCATGTAACTTAAACACAATGTATATAAGGCATTCTTTGCATAGTTGGGTGCTTGGGACACAGAGTCAGCCAGCCAGCACCGAGGGGAGACAGTGGCTGTACCCGCAGGATGCTGAAGCAGAGGGTCCAGATGTGCCTAAATTCATATGCAAACCACTGAACACGCTTGCAGTTGTCGGCTGGGAAGGAGCAGCCCAGCCTCTTCTAAAGCTGAAGCCTCCTGCTGTTCTTTAAATAAGCCCTTTTATGAAGAGTTTGCCAACTCCAGGCGCTGGAAAGGACAACTGTGTACAAGGTTTCAAGTATTGTCTGCATAGGAATTAAAAAAAAGGGGGGGAGGGGGAAGCAGCCTGTTGAGTTTCTGATATGTTTGCAGCGTTAGCCAAGAGGCAGTTGACCTGCAGTTGAGAGAGGAACTTTGAAGGACACATCCCTACCAGCCTGGTGTTTCCATAACATCGTTAGAGGACATGGTCCTCTTCTCACTCTCACAAACCAGCTGGGTTGGATTTGAAACCTGCTATGTCTGAAGCAGGTATACACATCCAGCCAAATTCTTCTATATGTGACAGAGCTGAGGAGCAATGCTGAGCTCTGTCTCCAGTGGACAAGCCACAGGGTTAGCAAGAGAAGAGGGCACTGGAACAGCAAGCAGGCAGAGGAATGGGGAGGGTGTCTCTTCCAGGACCCCCACAATCTCATCCTGAGCCAGAGGGAACCCCTGATGCTATAGCTACCTCCTTCGGTCTCTTGGGAACCAGAGTAGGGAAAAGTGAGAATCCAGGTACTAACAGGAGACAAAGGGTGGTCTGCTAAACCTCCACCACAAGCAGAACAGCTAAACTATCAGTCTTTGTCGCTTCTTGAGTCATTTTTTCTACCTACAGAATCAGCTTTCTGTTAAAATAACCGCAGAAGCAAGATTTGAGTCAGTCCAGCTACCATCTGCCATCCCCCACTTGGACTTCACTTTGTCCCTCCAGCCCTCAGAATAAAGCAGCATTGTACAAGGTTTGAAATCATAGGCAGTTCCCACCCCCCAGCAATAATGAGGAGTTCGGCCCCAGGAAGAAACAACTTAATAGTCTGCTATAAGGTCCAGGCTGGTCTGGGAGAAGAGCTACAGTTCGCCCACCCCAATAAAGGAACAACATAGATTTCATGGCAGGCCTAATACATGGTAATGAACACAACTAATAGACTCGCTGCACATTTAGTGTCCAATTTGGGTTCTGTTTGGGGGAGAGGGAGGAAGGTTCATCTCCTAGGATATACCAGTCCCCCAAACACAACTCAAGTCACTGCTTGGGCCCAGCCCTAGTCCATGGAGCCACACAAGATCTCCTCAAACTTGACACCACAGATGTTTTTGAAGAACTCAACTTCAGACCAAGAGGGGATCCCAAGTTTTGAGGGTTTATGGATTTCTCTTATGAGTGTGTTTGGTTGGTTTTGGTATTTCTCTCAAGCCTTTAAAGATGCCAAGGGATGCCTTTAGGAGGAGGCTAGGGACAACTTCATATAGTCTTCAGTTCTGCAAAGAGAAACAGGGAGAAAAGAGAAATAATTTCAGTCATTTCACCCCTCAGGTTGGTTCATTATTATTCACATAAATGAGCAGGGGGAAAACTCAGTGTGAGTGTGGGGAGGCAAGGCAACTTCCCACCTCAGGGCAGAACAAGCCACTGCTCGCAAACCTCATGCCTCTAAGGAAGCAGCACTTTGCTTCATCATCTGCAGCAGGATAGTTGAAATTTAATCACAGGTGTAAATCCTCTTATCTGGAACCAAGTCTAAGTTACAACCCTCCTGACCTGCTGATGAGAGCTGGAGAAGCCCAGATAATTGGAAGTCTTCATTAGCTCCAGGGGTTACTGCCTCACTGGTGCAGAACCTCCCTGGGCTGCTGACACCCTTGTCCATCCCAGATTACAACATCCCAACTACAACACATGTTACCTGGGCACTTACAAACACACACGGATGTACCCCAGCCTAATTCCTCCTGAATTCAATAGGGTTCATTGCCCATTGAGGGGCCCCATTTGAAAGTCCCCTGCTCCTGACAGCCACAGCATGAAGGCAAATCACAGCCTCATCTCTTCCTCAATCCTCTGCAAAAAGTTGCCTTCGCCAGCAGCTTCACAAAGGCAGCTGGTGACCCGGATCCCGGATGGGAGATGCAGGCTGAAGAATCATGTGGAATCAGGGTTACTCAAGCAACACTGCAGAGGCTCAGTGGCCAGCCCATTAGGACAAAGAAAGGAAATTCTCCGGAGTGGATAATCGTTCTGCAAGATTCACAGTGCTGAGGATCAGATCATCCCACGCAAGTCACGCAAGCATAATCAGATTTTACACGCGAGGGCATAAGCTGGTTGCCACAGGGGCCCAGAAGGAGAGGTACCCTCCAGCATGCCGCAGTTGGAGTGGTGAGGGATGGAAGATGTCAGAGAGGGTGATGGGGCTTTGTTGCAGCCCCTCACAGGAATACTCACCTCCAGGACAGGGCCAGACTGACAGCTGGGGTGAGAAGATCTTAAACCAAGCATGAATTTAATGGAGGTTGTCCGTCAGAGCCATAATCTCCCCATCTGCACAGTGGGGATACCCCTTACTGCTTCTGGGGCAAGCTGTGAGGGGGATTAGACTAAAAAGCATGAGACAGTCCATCACTGGGGACATCAGGGTCATATAACACCCCAGGCTGAGAAGCTCTGACATTGCTGCCATGGGGCCTGATAGACTTTTACTTAGCTTGGGATGGAGGCTGAGAGCTTTGAGCCACTGCTTATCCTTGGCTCTTCCCTCCTTTCCATTCACTTTGGACAATGAGATCAACCTGGTTGGCATGGCTTCTCCTAGCACCAGATCAATCAAACCAGGTTAGTGTCTTCTTTTGCTGGAAGCCCATGTCCTTGCTTCAGATACAAGTTATCCAAATACCTCTGCTGAAGGCCAAGACAGTAAATTGTACAATTTGTCAGCTGGGCACGGTTCTGTGCAAGGAATAACTGGAGAACAAGGAGCTCAGACAAGAGCAGGTCCTGGCTTATGAGGGAGGCTCAGGTACCGAAGGTCTCAAAAGACTATGCTTCTCCTTGAAGCATGGAAACTGGATGCTCTTCTGGTGGCCTCAGAAGCATTCCACTCACTCCAGCTCAGCCATGGCATCAGCACAAACGCATGGGCTTCTTGCCTTTGAAAGCAGACAGCATCCCAGCACTGACAAATGGGGTGGGCTGGTGTCATTCCCATATGTGTTTACCCCTCATATGTGCAAAATCTGCAGCAGGAGGTCAGGAAATCCTGTAGCCCATCCATAGACTATAGTTTTCCAAAGGAGTCCTGACCCTCTCCGAGGACATCCCAGAGCATCTTGCTGTAACTACCTCTGGCAATTGCTTATGCCCTTTTCAAGAACAGTTTCACTCAAAGCTGATTTTCTGAAGTGCAGACCATTCCCAGCTCCTTCTCCTGGCAGAGGGAGCGGGTGCTTAGCTTCTCAGGAACATCAGTCCTCCATTCTGAAATCCTGGCAAGGAGGGCAGATAACAATCTGGCTCCAGACTGTTTTCAATCCAGACAGGCTAGGATCGACCCTTGAGGATCGAGAGCAGTGAGAAGGGCCCTAGGTGCTGGGCAGACCGGGCAATGGCTGGTCAAGCTCTCCAGAGGCAGTTCCCTCCCATCTCACTCCTAGGGATGGTCCCATCACCACTGCTTCCCATTTCTCTAGCATTGGGGCAGATACCATCTCATTTCTAGTAGTGACCATAACCCAGTCTTGTCCAGGATCAGGATATTGCAGGAAGAATATGAGGAATGGCATACTAAATCTAAGCTTTCCTGGTGGTCTCCAAAGTGTGGGCCAGTTCCTTCAGCCAATAGGTAAAACGTGGAAAGAGAGGACTTGAACGCAGAACAGGGACAGTCAGTGCTTAGAAAAGAGGAGAGCAGGACAGTGAGAGGTACCAAAGGGAGCTTCTATTAACACAAATCTAAAATTCCTCCAGTGGGACAGAAAAGTTGAAAGGTGCACACTACCTCAGGAAATACCTATTGCTCCTCAGGAACACCAGGAAAGCAGTCAAGGCTGCCAGAGCCTGTGCGACTAGGAAGCACAAATCCCACCGCCTTTAGGATAGGGGCTGGCGAGGAGTCAGTGACTATGTCACCCCCTGAACAGACCTTGCCCACCGCTGTTTCAAGACAGAAGATTCCCACGTTTCCCAGCCACAGCAGCAACAGCTGAAAAGGCCAGAGCACAGTCAGGAAGGTGGCTCAAGCTCCCAGCCAGCTCAGCCGAGAGGCCACGATTGCCTCCTTCAGCTGTGTGCCCATCCCCTTGCAACGCTCCTAACCCCCACAGCCAACGCTGTAGAAGTGGGGAAAGCCATGGATGGGCCAGCCTGCACTTTCCTCCATCACTCAGTGTTTGTGCTCCAGCTCGCTGTCTCCCAGGTTGCAGCCTGGTGTGATGCCCCGATTTCCTGCAGTCCTCGGTCTCCCCTGGCCACAGGGGAGCTGCAGGAGAGGCAGAGCCAGGCTCCCAGAGAGTTAGCACATAGAGAACGGCAAGCTGCCCATGCCGCACAGAATTAAGCGGAAGCAGATGAAGACAAGTTGTGAGCACTGGGTGAGGGAGACATGGAGAAGCAGCCACAAGCTGGGACAATTCAGGACCTGAGCCAAAAGAAAAAACCCAGGAGCTCAAAGCAGAGTTGCTGTCTGGTCTGAAATCTCATCCCAGGGCAGGGCCAGAGATTCACACCCTGCAAAGGCTATGGGGGAGCTTGCAAAAGTTTCCTCTCTGGGACAGGAGAGGAGGAGACAGGGAAGAGGCTTCCCAGCCTCCCCTTCCCCTGGGTTTCCGCGGGAGGCGTCCTGACGTGTTCGGTTTTTAAAGCTGCTGGGGACTCATGACTCAATCAGATGCCCTATAAATAGGGCTAGAACTCAACCCCACTGACATCTCGTAGGTCAGAGGACATTTTCCCCAGGGAAATGGCAGAGGCAGGGAACAGCACTGGGCCACCAGGAAACTCCTTCCTCATACAAGTGGAGTCTGGCACCTACGGAAAGAGCATCAGAGCAGCGGGAGCTCAGCAGGGACCCCCAAACACACAGTGCCCCTTTCCTGCAAAAGGCAGCTAGGAAGGAAACCTCATGCACTGGGTGTTTTGCGGCTGAAAGCAGCCTTGCCCATGGTCGGTGCCATCCCTGTGGCTGGTGGCCGCAGTGAAGCGGTGGCCAGCCTGACCTGAAGGGTCCCATGGCCCTAGGTTTTGTGGCCCTTGCTGCTACTCCTCCTCCCTCAGCCCAGGATGACTATCGTGCTGCAGAAGATGAAAAGCAAACAAATAATAAAAACCCAAAGAAAGCCCAAACTTACCAGCTTCCCTCATCCAAAAGAAGCACCATGCTGCACAGGACAGGACAGCAAAGCCACTGGGTTGGGCATGAAGGTTATCAGAAGAGAAGGGAGGAGAAAGAGGCCCAGATCCCATGCTATACAGACGAGGGAGCAAACAAGCAAGCCAGGGCTATGTGATGGCAATGCAGGAGGTGGACAGGGACAGATGCCAATGGAGAGCTCTCCCAAAATGCAATATCCCCCAGCCCAGTCCACCCACTTATTTCTGGAGGGCCAGTAGTGGCGATGTTCAAAATAGATCAGAGTCTGTCAACACCATCATTAAACCCCTGCAGCTGCTTCCTGCCCTGGTGTGCTCCAGAGTTGTCATCATGAACATTGTCTCATTCAAAACTGAACTTCAGCATGGTTGTCCCTCAAACCACAGCTGCATCCCCGCTTTGATCGGGGATGTCTGGCAGAATAGGGAAAGGTCTCTCCTTTCTGTCATGCCCTAGAGCCAAGGTCTCTCTGGGGTACCCTGCCTTGCTGAAACTCCAGGGTCCAAGCCCAGTTTTATTCAGTGCCTCATAACCAAGAGGTACTCTGAACCCAGCTGGGGAAGAGACAGATTTTCATTGCTAAATTACCACCAAGAAAAGGATTGAGTGTGAGATTCACAGCCATGCAATTTCCCTTGCATGAATTCCAACTTGCAGTTGAGCCCTAGGCCCTAGGTCTAGCCTGAATTCAACCAGCGTCTCCTCAACCCACCCGTGGCTAGCCAGGAGATGAGAGGAGAGGATTGGGAGGCAGGAGGAGAATTTGCTCCTGAAATGGGTCACCTGGCTGTGGGAACTGAGCCCATTAGCCAAGGGAACTGGGAAGCCATCCCTACCTTCTCAGTCTTACAGAGACTGGACTGTGGTCTGGGGAATCACCTGTTCCGTCCGTGAGTGCACCAGCAAACAGCGGAGCATGTCTGAGCAGTTTGGGGCCATTCACTCAGACCCCGCTCAAGAGGTCTGCAAGGGTGCCCCAGCTGACACCCCATGGGGCAGCTTCTGGCTCTCCAACCCCACCTCTTCCTAAACCCCAGAAACAAAGAGAGAGGAGAGACCTTCCCACAGTCCGTTCACATGGGATCTGCTCTCCTTTCTCCAGCCAACATACCTAGTGAAGAGTGCCAAGGACAGAGCACAGACAGCTCAAGCCCTCAGCATCACTGAGGCCAACCAAGACTTGGCTTGGACCTGCTCTGCCTCATGGAAAGAGAGAACTGAAAGCAGAAACCCAAGGGAGTTGTTTCTCCCAATTCTTCTTTATTTTACCTCGAGTGGAGCCTTGTTGCAGCTGTCAACGATCAACACAGTCCTGATCATACTCCTTTCTAACTGTAAAAACATCCCACTTACTTAACCTCTTTCAAGCTCAAGAGAGGTTTGAAAAGTAGCTGGCAGAGCTGACTTCAATCCATCCATGCAAGCCAGGCCCTGAAGACACACTGGGGAGACCTTCCTCTTCCTCCCTCATCTGCAGGACAGCAACACCTAACAGTCAGCCCTTGTGGGCTGTCTCTTATGCCTACACAACTCAAGCCTGTCTGAACGGAGGCAAGCCACAGCGCTGCAAGTCATATTTCTCTGTCTAAACTAGTGTTTTGCACTGTGGCAGCTACAGCTGGCAATAGATGGCCAAAAGCCTCAGGTGCAGAAGAGAAGGATTTGGAAAATACACTCTGCTGGCTTGACTAAGGGCTGCATCCTTCCCCTGCACTCTTCCCCTTCCTGCCCAGGCTATTTTTCTCCCCCAGGGGAGCAAACAGTACTGTTCTGTTCTAGAAATACTGGTGACCCACCAGGTGTGATCAAGCACAGTTGCCACTCGAGCAGATGTATTTCCCAACTAGATTTGCTGTCCTCCTCTCTCACTGAGAAGTGCCTCAATTTTTTAAGACTGAAGTAACCAGAAGCAGGAAGTTGCATCACTCAGTAAAGGTCACATTCCTTCCCCTTTTAGTCCAGATTTAGCACCAGTTTGAAGCCGCAAGGCTCAAGTGAATACTAGGCAAGACAACCACAGCTTCTGGAGTGATGCAGGTTAGAGCAGAAATGGGGTTTTGGTTAAATAACCCAATCTACTGTGTGCCTGTACTCTCCTGTCTGAAGTCCTATAGCTCTTCCTGGAAAAGGCAAGCAATTCTTTCAAAGGCACCTCCAAAATCAGGGGTCCCCACTACAACAAGGAGCCTCAAGGAGGTCTGGGGGACCCATCTGCATTTTTGGGGATGTTGGTTACAGCTGCTTCATATGGGAACCTGTTGATCCCCAGGAAGACTGCAGGGCTGACAGGGCTAAAAGCAAAGACTAAGCCTGTCTCAGCTTTGGCAACACACGTTAGGACTAACTACCTTCTCACTCAGCAGCCCTAATTTTCCAAATCAGGAAACAGAAGTGGTGGTGGGATATCCAACTTCAGGCATCCAAGATGGAAGAGGCGAGTATCCGAACGTGAGAGCCCCTATTCCCCCCGGAGCGCTCATGGAAAGAGAGATGGAGGCAGAGGGGAGCAGACTCATTAATCTGTTATGAGGAGGGAAGGGGGAGGGAGGTGGTGAGGGAGGTGGGACAAGCAGTCAACTACAGCTCAGAAACAAGCCCTCCCCCAGAAAATGAGACCCAAAGCAAAAAAACCCAAACACATTAGCAGATGTTATCAGTGGTATCACTACTTCTAAGAAACAGCATGTCCTTACCAAAAAGATTTGCAAGAATGTTTGTGGCCGAGGACCTAAGGTACTTGCTACAGAGATGTGAGATCAGAGGTCAGCTCAATCCTGCAACATAAAGGTGGCAAACCTGGGTCACAGCAGATCAGCAGCATGGTCGGGGGGGCATGGAGTTGGGGAGAGGGATGGAACCGCCGAGGGAGAAGGATGCAGGACTGGGCTGAGCCGCTGCGCTCAGCTCGCCCGGGAGCTTACCTGGCAGCAGCCCTGCCCCCTTACACCACCCGCGAGGCCTGAAATGAAAAGCTGCTGATGCTGCAGTGAAGATTTTGTTGGGGGGGAAAAGTAAGCCAGCAACAAAGCAAGATAAAAAGAAAAAATTCACAAAGCTGCCTTAAAGAAACGAACAACACAAATATGAAAGAGGAGAAAATACAGGAGCAGTAGGAAAAACATGTCTGCCAATGGCCCTCAGAGTAGAAGGCTGCTGATAGCCTCCAAGGGACCCTGGTGTGCAGGCACTGTCCGTCAGTCCTAGGTGCACTGTCCTGCCC
This sequence comes from Phaethon lepturus, assembly GCF_000687285.1. Classification (NCBI taxonomy): domain Eukaryota; kingdom Metazoa; phylum Chordata; class Aves; order Phaethontiformes; family Phaethontidae; genus Phaethon; species Phaethon lepturus. The sequence goes on from NW_010542118.1 coordinate 14,800, forward strand.
TGGGACCACTCCAGACAGACACAATCAGTGATGCCTGGGAGGTTCCACATGCCCGGGAAATATCCACCAGCCCCCGGAGCCGGTTCTACAGTCCTGAGTACAAAACCCCCGTCCCACTGCTGTCCATAGGCAACGTCCTCTCAGTGTCCCCAGACCCCCAGGTGACATCCTGAACATTTGTTGCCACAGAGGAACCAGCCAAAGGCCCTACAGGACTTGTGGCCATGAAAACCTGAGCAGTGATTGCTCAGCTGGTTTGGATGGAGCTGCTGGTGCAAAGGGTTTGAATTTGCCTGCTTGCAGGCAGTTGTTTTTTGTGTGTTTTTTTTTTTTGCATTGATGCTTAGCAGGATCCTGAAAAGCAATTCCCATTGAGCCCCATGGGTTTCACTCACATTCACTCAGTTCATTCCCCCACCACCCTCCCCAAGTGAAAAATACAATGATGCTAACATTGTATGTTAAAATGCTTATTATAAAATGCTTAGCATTTTACAGGTTGGGGTAAGATATGACAAAAGGAAGAAAGCAAACAACATTTTTCCTGCCACCAAGGCAGAATAAACCCTTCGCCAGAGGAAAGCGGAGCTCATTTCTGTTGCTGACCCCAGAGCACACAGCCCTTGCAGTTCTTTGCTCCTGGCAGTGCTACAAGGCAGGTGAAGTCCAAGATTTGAGGACAACTGGGAGCCCAGAAGCCAGGGGAGAAAGGGAAGACATCTCTTGATGGGAAAGGCAGGTTTGACATGGAGAGAATGGCTGTGGGCTGCAGGCTTGGCTAGCAAAGGCAGCCTGCATGGAGCCCTGTGTACCATCTGAGTCTCCCCCAGGACCAGAGTGAGGACACGTCAGTGCCAGCCCTTGGGCCGGTCTCTGGGTTTACACTGCAGACTGCAGTGCCCTGCTCATGCCACGGAGAGAAAGCCTGGCCAGCCCAGCTGCCAGTAATGTGGAGATGTTGCCCAGGGGCCTCGAGGCCAGGTTTGTCAGCAGGAGCATGCCTGACCCAGGGGTGAGGTGCAATCCCTCCAGCCTTGCTTTCCCTGCTGTGCTCGAGTTTCTGCTCAGTCTGTGTCAAGCCTTTACACGACTCTGGTTGTGGTAGTATGCAAACCACGGCATCGCCAGCAAAGGTTAACAAATTCCCCCCAAATCTTTCTAGGGGGAAATTCTCCACCACTGGGTGGAGAATTGGGTCCCACAGCCCTTGGGACAGCAATGAAGAGAACAGCATCTCCCAGGCTTGTTGAGCCACCACTGGGAAATCAGTTCCCTGCAGCTCGCCCAAGAGGGAAGGGGTATGAGCTGCACACATCTGCGAGGGAGCAGCCTGCCACAGAGCCTGCTTGGGCTCTTGTAAGGCAGAGCCCTTGGCTGTGGGGTTTGACACCTCTGGTTTAGCATCGGCTCTGTGTGCCCCTGGGCTGAAGGGACTCCCTCTGCACGTGGGCAGAGGCTTCACACCGACAGCACAGACTGGCTTTGGATAATGTTTTGCAGCTCAAGGTGCAAGGTTGGAGTTGATTTCCTGTGTAAAGGGAATTGATTGATTTCCCCTTGTGGCTGGGAAGTGGGAAATCTTGAGCTGGAAAGCTTGTTTTCAGTAATGGGACAGGCTCTTCCTTTCTTCAGGCAGGCTCAAGCTCAGGAGGAAACTTTAGCAAAAAGTGCAAGATGGACAATTCTCCTTCTCTACAGGGCCACTGCATGGCAAATTCCCACTTACAGCTGAGAAGCCAGCCCTAGGTACGGACATTCCCAGTCTTGGTCCGGTCACAGTGAAATCTAAAGCTCCACAGTCACTCACTTTGCTCCAGTATTTCTAAGCTATGCCCGTGTCCTCATTTGGAGGCCATCCACAGGGTAAAGGGAGAGGAAGTACCTAGAGATCAGGTCTTAGTTGTAAATCAGCGTGGTGCTAACGGGATGAGGGGAACTACATCCGCTTGTATCAGCTGGAAAATTTGGTCTAAGCATTCAGAGAAGAAGCTTGAACAGCTCCAAAGGTACACAGGACCACAGTGTCTCCATTTCCTAAATCAGCGTGACTTTATTTGTTCTTATGTCTTCCTGGGTGGGAGAGGTCTGGACCTCAGTGCAATAAGACATTGAGCCCGAGGCTCCCAAGTCAGTATGGGGAGAGAGAGGTCGGAACACACCCCGCGTGCTTCAAGAGGATGTCAACCAGATGGCCTTGGGCAAGAAGAAAAAGGAAACTCAACTTACCTTTGTTCTTCCTCAAGTTCTTCTTTGGTCATCATTGACTTGTACTGGTTTCCCCTCAGCTTTCCAGGACTGTATTTAAAAGAAAACGTCTCATCTGCAGCTGGGGAGTGGGAGAGGGAGAGACAAAGAAGAGCAAGAGATCATGTGAGCCAAAGACCTCCTGAGAGCAACGACCCAACAGCAGTGGGCTTGTTCCCCTGAGATGCTCGCTGATGCCTGCTCCTGCACACACACCCAAAACACTATGGCCACCCCAAAAGACTCTTCCTCAGTCAGCTGCAGCCTCCAGAAAGCCTGGGCAGTGTCGGGAAAGCTGTGTGGATTGCAGTGGAGAGCCAAGGTGTTGCTGGCCAGAGGACGGCAGGAGTCCTGGCTGCAGCTAGCACTGGAAACAGCGAGGACTGCTGTGAGCGAGCAGCCCTGTTTGGAAGCAGATGCAAGTAAATCCTACAGCACGGGAACCATATGCTATTGCTCTCCCTGGATTCAAGCCTTGCAGACCCATCTTGACTTATCAAGACATGTTAATCCTGCCCTGATTAGCTCACAGCATTTTCCACTTCTCCTCTCCAGACTTGCATTCCTCCTCTCTCCCTCTCCTCGTCCAGGGGCCCTTTCCCATGCTTGGGGTTCACTGACGGTGCCATGAGCAGAGCTGTCCCAGGCCACACAGCCCAGCAGCTCTCCTGCAGCCCTTGACAGAACTTGTGAAAAAAGAAGGTGCAGCAAATCCCTGCTGCACACAAAGCTGAGCCAAGGCAGCCTCAGGAGCACCAACACAGCAGGGTCCAAGTCCCTCTGTCACCAGCCGACAGACCTGAAGAGGAAACTGAGGTCTCCTTCCCCAGGCCTGGGTGCTCTCCTACCCAGCTTGCCAGCCTCAGCCCTGTGCTAATTAGAGCAGCGAAGCTCACGGACTCTGAGCCAAAGCCAATCCTTTTCCAATCGGATTTTGTTCGAACACTATTTGCTTTTAAAAACCTCTCCCCTGCTTTATCTTCCTACAGATGGGAGAAACCAACAGGAGTGGAGGTCAATCTAAAGGCCAGCCCAGGAAGAGCCACAGCTTCATGTAGCTGCCTTTATTGGTTATCTGTGGGCTGTTTATCTGCAAGCCTTTATCTCCCAAGGACCGCAGGACTCGGCTGCCTCGCATCAAACCATCTAGCATTGCTGTTTCCACATCCATTCAAAAACATCTTCTGTTTCCACAGACCCTCGGAGCCCTGGGGCTACTTCTAAGGGGTCCACAAAAGCAAGTTACCGTGTTATCTGTATGGCCCTGAAAAACTGCATGTTATCCACAAACCAGATATCCAGGACGACACCTCCCAGCACCAGTAAGATCTCAAAAGTGGTGGAATTCCTCTGTCTTCTGTGGAGAGAGGAGAGGAAGCCCCAACTGGTACATAACCTGTAGGGACCCATCCCCTGTCCCCAGCCTCAGAGGAAGCCCCTTCCAACCCTTGCCGCTGCTATTGCAGGCTCCACATTGATGACAGTCTCTCCTCCTCTGCCTGCCCAAATGAAAAACATCCCCCAGCCCCTCTCCTCCCTCACACTCAGAAGGACTCAGCATCAGCAGCTTCCCTTTATTTTCCAGTTAATATTGCCCTTAAGGATTTTCTCCCCATGTCCAGGGTCAACTGCTTGATTTCATGATTTCTCCAACCCCAAGCTCACGCATGCACTCAGCTGCTGCCAAAGCTCACACAGACCTTGGGGACCCCCGCGTGAAAAGCAAGTCAGAGCCTCATTTTGTAGATGGGGAAATGCGAGATCTCAAAAACAAGCTGTGCAAGGCTGCGTGGGCAAGTACAGGACTGAGCGTGCCGACCACTGCAAGGTCACTGCTGCTAGTGTACAGAGTGTGCCAGGAGCGACGTTAGTAAGATGGGAATTTAACAGAAACCTCCTCCCTGCAGACACCCACATTTTCTCCTTTTACATCTCTGTGTCCCTGATCTTGGGGAGTTTCCCTGGGAAGTCTTGATGGATTACTGCTCAGTTACTGATCCGGAGTAGTTCTCTAATCCCCAGACGCCATCG
>NW_010542118.1:19168-22882 GCF_000687285.1 Phaethon lepturus
GCACCCTGATGCTCCGGTCCCGCAGCCCCAAACATTCAGCTTGGCCATATCCCACTTCCCTTGGTGGGAAAACCCTCCGAACCGGCAGACAAACAAGTCTGGCCAGCTGGAAACAAGCAGTAATGCTGTGGCTTATCAGCCCTTTGGGTGGCCATAAAAGTGCATGGAAAGAAAATTCAGCTGGCTGCTGCTTTGGGAGATATTAAGAGAAAGAAATTAAAAAAAAAAAAAAAAAAAAGAGGGTGTAACATCCTGTTTCTTACCCTGATGCAGAGCAGGAGCCATTCCATTACCTTTGTATAGCTCGCCTGATTTCAAGGACAATTAAGATCATTTCCCTCACATGGTTTTCTGCCAAGTAAATTGAGATTTGGGATTTTGCCTGTCCCAAAAAGGGCAGTTTAATTGCCATCCCGCCAGAAAAGAATAAGGGAAGAGGGAAGCGAGGAGGTTACCCATCTCCCTGCCCACATCTTGTGGTTAAAAATGAGCCAGTGTGTGGCTTTGGAAACCAGTGGATGTTTTCTGAGCTCAGGAACTTTCTTTGCAGACTAAAAACAAACTTCAGGAAACACATGGAAAAGGGGAGGCCGAGTTTTCACATGGACAGCGAAAACATTACAGAAATGTGAGGTGACCTACTTATACAGAGCCTCCAAGAGTTCATATTAAAGAAAACGCTTGTGTTTATCTCTCTGTCCTCATGTTGCCAGCTTTGTGACGGGTGATTTCGTGATTTCTCCAACCCCAAGCTCACGCATGCACTCAGCTGCTGCCAGAGCTCACACAGACCTTGGGGACCCCCGCGTGAAAGGCAAGTCAGAGCCTCAGGGTGAAAGCAGCCCCTCGAGTGCACCTCTGCTCCGAACACGCTCGCTCCGGCACGCCCCGTGCATGCAGCAAGTACCTGCCTCCTCCCTGCCAGCCCCCCACGAGCCTTGTGCCCGAAGCGGGGTGAAGGCTGTTCCGGTGGTTTTGGCCACCGTGGTGGCATCCTGGGCTGGTGACAAACTGCCCATGCCAGCCCCGTGAGCCTGAGGGGGATCTCTGCTCGCGGGCTTGCCGGGCAGCAGCTCAGTGGCTTGAGTTGGGCCAGGAGCAAGTGACACACTGGAGAGATGGTGAAGGAAGGAGCAAGGTTACTCCCCAGCAAAGCCAGGGCACCGCCATTATTCCCAGCTGCACACTGCTCGCCTCCTACTCCTCAGGCTGAGCTTTACCCAGTCCCGTCATAAAACACCTCAGAAATGGTGTAAATAATTCAGGAAGGGACTCAGTGGCTGTATGCAGGAGATGCTTAAGAAGGATGCTGGGCTAGTGACGACCCACGGCCAGGGACTGTCATCTCCACCTGCTCCTGAGCCACAGCCACTTCGGGGTGATGCACAGCGGTGCGGGAGCAGCCCTGAAACCGAGCTGAACCAAAGGAGGCAGACCTTGGCAGAGCAGCATTACTGAGCGTCCATTTGGCAGGATATGTCCATCATTCCTGAAACCAAGACTCCCGCAGTCCTGCACAGTAACATCCCCGATCACCAGTGCTGCGAGGAAGCCTAACGGGGTGGCAGAAGGGTCTTCTGGGAGCCCCGTCTCCAAAGGTGCTTCCCCCACCTCATGGGCATGGCACCAGGATTAAAATTTGATTCTCTGTGGCATTAGGCATAATCCTCCCGAGCCAGGGGATTGTCACACAGTGCCTTAAAAAGGGCAAGCGGAAAGTGGGGCAGGGAAGGGGGAAGACCCCGAGGTCTCCTCCTGCCCTGGCTGCCCACAGCCACCCCGGGCAGGGGCTCGGGATGCTCCCCAGCAATGTCCCCTTTTAGACACACACTCTTGCTTGGCACCATCTGTTTCATTTTCTTAGGAGCACAGCAGTTGTCACCCCAATCAGTCAATTAATCATTTTCCAATCAACTAATTGGCTAATCAGTTAAACACAGCTCTGACTAAAGCCCCTGGAGATCATCCTGGATGTGAGCAAGGAGCTTTTGGGGCAGCTTCATCACAAAGCTACCCCATGGCAAACAGCCCAAGGGCATTTGGGGAAGCAAACAGGGACTGCTGCCGGGGTAGGAATTTCCTCTACGTTTCCCAGGGGAAGGAGACCATCCCCAGGCACTCAGGGCTTCAACCCCTCAGACCGCAGGGTGCTGGCTTGCTCGGCACTCACCATCCTCATCCTCCGGCTCTCTCACCACCAGCTTCTCATTTTCTGAGTCCAGATCTTCCTCCTGGAGGAGTTAAAAACAGAGGAGCTGTGAGGAGGTGGTGTTGTGCTAAATAACCCCTGTTTGGCCAGGGCACCAGAGCCCGCAGGGCAGGGAGGCAGAGACTGGGGCTTCCCTGCCTCCTTCAGGGAGGCCAAAAGGATGCTCGCTAACGAGCGAGGTTTGTTAGTCTGCTTTGCTCTGACTAGTCAGTGGGGGGGATTTGGCCTTGCTTACTGCACTCCTGCCCAAAGGCTGCCAACCGCACGTGCCTCCCCATAATCGAGGGGATATTAAGGTTGCTAAGAAGAACCCGTTATCCCGGTGTCCGCAGGCAGAGCCTTGTGCCTGAGCACCCTCCCAGGCTGGGACCTCCCACTAGCACCCCCTGTGCCCCCCACCCTGCCCAGGGATGTGCCAGGGACCGAGCCTCAAACCGCAGGGACTTCTCCTGTGTGCCCCCAGGCCAGGCTTGGCTGGACCATCTCGGCACTAGGAAAAGGCAGGTCCCCAGCAAAGCACAGCACCCAGCACCCTGGCTGCAGACCCCTGCGAGCTGAGCCTGGAGGTCAACAGCACCCTGGAGCGCGCATCCTCCTGCATCTCCCCCGGCCCTGTGCATCCCTTTTGAAGTAATGGGGCTGGCGTGCAAAGGGCAAAGCAGAGGGGAGGGAGGGGAAGGAGGCTGGAGGGAGCCCAGCGAGCCACCACGCTATCGAGGGGGAGACAGGAAAAGTCGGGGTGAAGGAGACCTGAGGGAAATGAAGACGATCTGAGAAGGCTCCTGTGCAGAGCCGAGCGCTGGCTTTGCAGTGCATGGCTTTAGATAGACTGCTGGAGCTCGGTATGCAGCCCTAACCCAGAACTAGGTTAGTTTGTCATCGGTGAGGAATGCGCATTATTCACAGCCATTTGGCTTCTTCTCGCCACCCCGCGCTGGGGCTCCCCAGAAGGACGCGCGGCCGAGACACCCGCCCCCTGCAGCCACCGCTATTTTGGGACACGCTTCCAAACGTGGGCACTTCCCGACGGACACCTGGGCTTCCCCGGGGACGCTGGGAGCGGGGACGCACCCAAAGGAGCGGCCCCGGGGAGGGTGCAGGGAGGGGATGCTCAGCCCTGGCCCCAGGAACTCGGCCATGAGCCTGGGGCAGCGATTCCCCATCACATCCATCTCTCGCTGAGCGCTGGGATGCCTCCAGGGAGACCCAACCCTCCAGAGGCTGGCACAAGAAGGGATATTTTAGCCTGCTCCCTGCCCAGGTGTTAGGAACTGAGCACTTAACAGTGGAAGCAAGTAGGAAATTTGGGTGCCAAACCTCCAAGCAAGGAAAACACCTCTGCTCCAACCCAGGGGCAGAAACATTTGACGGGAGCAGAGAGGGAGCAGCGGGGATGCCAGGCTGGCACGCGAGAGCAACGTGCCGTGGCCGTGCTGGGAAGCCCCGCTCGTGGCAGCTGGTAGCTCGCTGCCGCGCAACGTTTTTCTGCTTGGATGGCTTAGAGG
>NW_010542119.1:0-30173 GCF_000687285.1 Phaethon lepturus
ACGGGAGGGTTTGGGCTTCTGCCAGAGCTTGTGACCACCATCCCTCTGCTCACCCTGTGGTCTGGTCGCTTGGTTGGTGGCTCTCGGGCCGGCTGGGCGTCCCTGGGGCTGCAGAAAGCATTTCGTTACCATCTTCTCATGCCGTTAGAAACCTGGGGCTTTTCTCTTCCCCTCGCTCTGCCCCAAACACGTTTCTTCCTCTTGGTTTTAGTACTTCGGTTGCTTTTACACTCTCCACCATCCCTCTGCTCACCCTGTGGTCTGGTCGCTTGGTTGGTGGCTCTCGGGCCGGCTGGGCGTCCCTGGGGCTGCAGAAAGCATTTCGTTACCATCTTCTCATGCCGTTAGAAACCTGGGGCTTTTCTCTTCCCCTCGCTCTGCCCCAAACACGTTTCTTCCTCTTGGTTTTAGTACTTCGGTTGCTTTTACACTCTTTCATAGTACTGCTTTGGTTGCTTGTATACTCTTTTATCCTCTCTGGCTTTCAGCTGAAGAGGCGATGTCTGCTGGGTTGCAAAGCTCTCCCAGGTAGATGAGATTTATGTTCTTGCAAGTTTGGGCAGATGGAGAGAGGGATGGGGAGCTGTTGGCCACTGTAGCGGTGGTACCCCTGGGTGCAAACAACACACAGCTATACCGGGATGCTTCGAGTGCGCAGCTACTGCAGATCGTATGATAACACCTCGGGTAATCATCGTGCTGTCATTTGAACCTGGCTGTTTATTTTTAACATGAGGTTTGTGCTTGATTTTTTTTTGTGTTCAAGTTATGAGATTAGACTTGTTCTTTCTGCTTATGGTTGGTCGAGCTCCAGATTCATGGGCAAGAATCAGACATATCTTGCTTAGTTTGGATTTTTTTTTCTTAACATTACAGCAGGATAGAAACCATTTTTCCCCCTTGGAAAAAAAAAAAAAGTAAAATGAGAAACTTCAATTTGGGTTCGTTCTCATTAAAATTTCTCATTATGAAATCTAAACTTGGGTCCTGAACTGCTTGACAATCTCTCTGTCAAGGAGGACGATGAGCTCTGCGGAGGCGGTAGGGCCACATGCAGGAGGAATTATTTACTGTGACTTCTTTTTTCTTTTTCTTGTTAATTTTCAGAGACCTCTCTGGGAACCGGCTCACCACTCTGTCATGGCAACTCTTCCAGACTCTGCGACTCTTTGAACTGTAAGTCCCACCCTGGAGATATATCCTGGGAGAAGAGGGGAGGCTGAGAGGAGGAACAATTTCCAAATAGAGCTATTCTGAAGCCTGTGAATAATTACCTAAAACTCCAGTGGCCAGCACCGTCCTGGGGGGGGTCCTGGATATGGGAGCACCAGAGCAGAACTGCTTCTCTTTTAACTTCACAGCAGCTGGCTAATTAACGTCAGGATGATGAACAAGTCATGCTTGGGGTAGTAAACAGTTGGCTAACTCTAGGAACACATTAGAAATACTTGCTCGGCCAGATTTTGAGTGAATCTTCTCAAATACTTGATCCTCATCTGTTGCAGGGTAAAGATAACTGTTTTTCTTTAGCTGATGCACGTGTTTTATAAGACACCCCTGCTTTTTAGGCGAATGACTCCCTTGCTCTCTCGCAATCGAGGCACCTCCCAGCTCCGATGTGGGAGATGAGATAGTGTCTCTCCTGGGGCACTGGTGGCCTTCAGCCTGCTGAATTATTGATAGAGCATTCAGCGCTGTGCTTGAAGAATAAGTGGACATGAAATCAATGGAGTGTTGCCCTGATGACCTGTTTTGTTGAATTTTAGAAATAGTTGTTTGGTGGGTATAAAAAAATATATATATGTAGGATTTGTCCCAGAGGATCCTGGGAAGCTCGATTCATCCTCACAGATGATCAATAGAGCTGTAAGCTAGAAGTGACTTATGAAAGAATAAAGACAGTCTTTCAAGTGGGAGTAAGTGTGTTATCACCGGTGTTACTGCAGTGTATTTTATTTCTGTCAAATTGTTAAATGAAAAATACTAATAGTGATATTAGAAAATAGAGAAACGCCCTTCTGATGGGGAATCTGGCTTGCAGAGTTAAAATGCTGAATTTGGAATTTGTCTCCTTGCTGATTACGGCTCTAAATATTTTTCAAGCCTGGCTCAGGTTTCAAGTTTAATAGCATGAGTCATTTGTATTCTTAGACCTTTACTTATTGTCATTGCACCGTCTGGCAAAACTCAGATTGATGGTTGTTACCCAAGAGAGACCCAAGAGTGGAGGAGCAACTGGGGCTGCAGTCCTGAGCTAGAGGTACTGGCAGGGCCTGGGGTAACGATGAACCTGCAGATTAATGGGGATACTTCCAACGGGGCTTGTTTTTATGCGGTTTTGTTTCATTTGGTCATATTTTGTTTCTTCAGGCATGTCCTAGGTCTGCCAAACCAAGTCAGGCTCAAAAGACCAATACCATCCACAAAGGGAATTGAGATGCTGCTGTTTGGGCAGCAAAGAGTACTTATTCCCACCTGATGAAGAATACATCCATGTTGTCCTGCTACGGTGATCCTGACGGGGAAGCTGGTGTGCTTGGGATAGTTTTGGCTGGTGTCAGCAACGTCCCTTGGGGCCAGCACTCTGCAGCCTGGCAAATGGGAAGGGTCTGAATTACTTGGCTCCAGCTTGAGCTGTGCTCAGAGCAGTTTTCTCAGAGAGAACAAGGCTTGATTGTTGAAAGAAGTAATACAGATAGAAATGTGGGACATCGTGGGGCTGGTCGGTAGGGAGAGGTGATGGGGTGGGAAAGCAGCACTGATGTGATGTGTGGTGTCCATGGTGTCCCATGGGGAGGCTTAGAACCATGTGGGGCTGGAGCCTCGGCTCGACCCCTCCTGCCGCTGTGCTGTGAAAGGGGTCTTGGCAAACAACCCCCTGGCACGAGCTCCAGTGATCAACCTAGACCTACCAATGCACATGCCCGCAGGGTCTGGCTTGCTGTTGGCTGGGCGGGAGTAAGAGCCTGGTCAAGTTGAAGAGTTGCTTTGTCCCTGGTGCTTCCTGACAAACTTTTCCCTTGTCACTAAAGATCCATCCACATGAGCACAGGTAGGATGGTCAGTACCAGCACAACATGATGATGCTGTTCCCAAAAGCGTGACAGGAAAGTGATATTTTAGCTGATACCCACTGGGATGTCAGTGTTAATGGGACAGGAGGATGTGCCTGCAAGTGTCCTCCCTGGGGCCATGAAACTGTCCTGCTGAGCGTTGGATTTGTTTGAGAGAAGACAGCATGGAGGTTTAGCCTGAGCTATGGGCTCTGAATAATCATTCACATAAAGATGTTGTGAATGAAGGTAAAGACATGTTACCTGCTGTGGGGTGGTCATGTTGCTGAGTGCTAGAAGGATGGGACCTGTTGATGAGGAAAAGCAAATCCCCAAGATGGGGAGAAATTAGTAATGGATACACAAAAGTGGGAAATATTATATTTTTTTTCAGAAATGCAGAGGACGGGTGAGTAGAAGACAGATTTTTGGCACGCTGAGCCCCAAGGAAGCTTCCAGAATCTAGGAGGGAGACAGAGTACATGGCCCACATAAAGTGAGCTTGAAGCACTGGTGAAAGCTAGAAAGGGAGCTGCAGACTGACATCAGCCAAGGACTTGAAGTTGGGCCAAAACTCTCTGGAGAGGAAGAAGGTGGTGAGCAGCAGAGACCGATGCAGAGGCAGCAAGCCTGAGGAAGGCAGGCTGAGCAGCAGCACTTGTGCACGGCTGTGGAGGGCCTGAAGTCCCCAGGGACAGATAGAGGCTCGCAAGAGCCTGCTCTTCCTGAGAGGGTTAGGTCAACGGGGCAGGACAAGCAGGCGCAGGTCTGCAGTGGTTCACCAGAGGCACCCTGCTGGGTACCAGTGCCCCAGTGCTACCAGGCAGTCCTGGATCCGCAGGCAGGATAGTCATCGAAGGCAAAACCGTGACGTGCAGCGAGCAGCTCAGAGCAGTGGAGCACACTGGAAGGGAAGCAAAGGGAGGATCGTCTCCAGGAGAGTGTTACGAGGAGAGGAACTACAACTGATGTGACATGGAGATTGCCAGGGAACATGAGACCTGACAAAGTCACTCATGGTGAACATGGAGGAGGAAGGAGCAGAAGACTAATGTGAAGATTATGCCACACTATGAGAACAGGCGGGTGGATGGGAACGTGGGGTTTGAAACAGCTGCCTGGCTGCACTCAAGGCATCTCAAGCCTCAGAAGGTGGTATTGCTTTAAAAGCAGAGTTTCTTTTCTTGTCGAACAGTGCTGAGCTTTTCCCCTGCTAACTCACTGAAGAAAGGATGGCAAAAATGAGGCAAACTTCCAAACAATATTATCTCTTTCTCCTCCTGGCCAGAAGCAAGGCTTGGAATGGTTTCCAGTAACTCCAGCCCTAATTCCCACAGCATGGGCTGACCTTGACCGGCATGGCTTGAGCGAATGTGTGCACAGCTCTCCTAAGTCTGAAGCTGAATGTGCACAGGGAAGCATCTGACGCATGCAACAGCACATAAACATTGGACTTAGAGCCTTTCTTATCCAGAAGTCACAGCTGGCTTCCTCTGTCATGTCCTTGGCTTCCTTTGTCATGTCCTCAGAGAGCTTAGGGTTGACATTTCAAGAAATTCCTTCCCAGAAAGACCTAAGATTCTGGATCCAATTACATCTTTGGTCGTATAAAACCTTGTAGTCCTGAACATCTTGCCGCTCTGCCCAGCCCATCAGCATTTCTAACACCAGCAGTCCCTGCCAGCTCACCCTGCAATAGATTTCTGCAATGCTACAGCAAGAGGCTTTGGTCGGGATGGGGCACAGCAGCATCTCTGTTAACGTTATGAGTCCAACTTAACATCATCTGTGCCTCTAGCTTACAAACTTATTGCTGCCAACAGTCACACTAATAGAGTTGTAGCTAGACAGCGGGTACTTGCCTGCTCTGTATTAGCTAATGCAGCCGTCAGACACCACGCATCGCTCCCTGTCTTGAGTTCTTCCCTTTCTATCCCATCCCTTTCTGGCAGGGGTTCGGAAACAACAATTCTGGCTGGACCGCCACGAGAAGCTCTAGTTCTGGGAAATAAATAGAAATGAAAAACAAAAATAGGTTTTGTTTTGTCTCTGCTGGGTGCTTTTTGGTTCTCAGGCTTAGGGAAGTGGTTTGAGTCCTGAGATAGGAGCATATTTTCATTGCAAGTGTATGAAGCCTCAGCAGCAGTTTTATGTGAATCAAAACAGACAGGAGAAGCATGGCAAGGATCTCCACTGCCCTCTGAGAGGCTCTAGCTGCAGACAGCTTTGTTTTAGCTGATGAGTGGGGTGGCATGGGACAGGGCGTGTGTCTCATCTAGTTGCCTAGCCTGAAAAAAACCTGCTCTGTGTGTGTTTATGTGTGTGTGAAGTCCTGGCTGTCCCAGTGCATACGGGGATGCTGACGGCATCCCTCTCCTATCCTGGTCTACCCTGGCATAGGCTGTCCAGGCAGTTTTGGGAGGTGCTGGGCACAGTTTTCTGCTGGGAGCAAAGCTAGGCTCAGCCAGACACTTGCAGCATCGCTGCCTCTGAAGAGTTGTCTTGGTGCCCGGATGGCTCTGGGGTTTCAGCTCTGTCACCATCCCCTTGAATGACAGTACAGGACACGATTGTCCCAGTTTTCCTCTGTCCCAAACACGCATGCCCACGTGTGTGAATGCCCCACCTAGAGCATGCCCTGCTGCAAGCCTGTGCTTTCCCCGGGGGCTGGTGGATGGCTCTGGCTCGTGTGTGGGTTTGGTCCCTTTTCTGGCCAAGCCCTCGGTGCAGAAAGCAGCTCTGCTTGTGCAGAGAGATCCCAGCTCGCTTGTGGCTGTGATACTTGCTAATTCTCACTGGCTTTTTCAGTTTTAACGAGGCCATCGGAAGGTGTAGGCGTGTGCACAGCTCCCGAGCGCCTGCAACCAAGCGATGCTTTGGCAACATTTCCAAGGCTAATACTATGTGCAAAAAATGGCCTTTAGGTTCACTTGTCCTCTCCGGGAGTAAGCTGTGTTGGATACGTCTCATGCGAAGGAGCCCCTTGCCTCAGTTCTCACTGCGGCACTGCTGCACCCATTAAGCACAGGACAGCAATGAAGACCTTTTGGCTGCTCTGCTGTGCCTTCCAGCACCAGTTTTTGTCCTTCCCGCTGTGATGGGACATGTCTCCGCAGCACGTGGTGATGCCTTCTGGCCCAACAGTGGGTTTTGGCCAAAGGATACCTTGTGTTCCCCAAAGCGCTTCTCCTCCTTGAAGAGAAGGGAAGCAGAGTGTTGTAGGTAGTGGGGACATGTTAGAGAAGTCATGAGAGGAAGGGTTGGAAGGAGCTGCAGCTCCTGATGATGGCTGCAAGCCCTGGGGCTGGGGCACTGGTGGGGTCTAAGAGAGATGGAGGTTCAGGTTTTTGGGCAGGTGCAGGACAGTGTGAGCATGGAAATCTCTACTCACATCTCTGGAGAGCTGGCTGGCATGGCAGGGCAGGCACCAAGTGAGGAGGGAGGGCATCTCCCGAGTGTCAAGAGTGCTTTTGCAGTGTATGTTCTGGAAAATGGGTGCACATATCTGTGCCCCTTCTACCCGCCATGCCATGCCAGCTGCCGGTGGTGCTCGGCACATCCAGCCGGTGACGGGAGTTAATTTGTGCAAAAGCCCCTGTGAGGGTCTCTATTAAAGTGAGTTACATCACCGACGTTGGGGCAGGTCGTGGGTAAGTTCTGCCCTGAAGCATGCTGCTCCTGTATTATTCATGGGCCCTCATGAATTAGCAATGGGCCGGGAAGGCTGCCGTCTATTACTTAGAGAGCTGCCTTTAAGTGCTAGGACAGCGGCTCTCCCCGGCAGAGATCCTCCTCGTTTCGTGAGAATATTTGCAATGGAGCAGAATCTCTCCCCCGTTGCCTTTGAGCTCCCCCAGCTCCCTGCCAGGTCCCAGGGTACAACTCGGGTTTCCTGATCCGGTTAGCTGAGCCCATGGCTCTTACCCACGTGCCATCCCATGTCCCGCTGGTAGCAGTGACCTTGGGAGAATCCCAAGGAGAACATGGATTCAAGGCATGAATCCTCTTTGCTGAAGAGGATGCAAAGCCTGTGTGAGGCACTGGCAGTACCTGTCGCAACGTGCAGGGAATGCCTCGTAATTTGAATCCCACCAAATCACTGTGCTAATCTACTCTGGCCTGTTAGATTTAGTGCTTTGGCCTTTGAGTCGCTTGTCTGAGCCTTGTACCTGTCTTGCAAAAGTTTAGGTGCCTTTGAATAGGAAAGGAATGAACTAATGAAAAGCCGCAGAGTGAAATTTAACCCATTGTTTGTTCGGAGAAAAAAAAAATAAATCAGATGGCATCTTGTTCTACAAGGAGATTTGAAGTGGCATCATTAGGGTTCAGGTTTAACACCCCTGAGTGCTACCAGAAGATCCCTTCTCCTCCTCCTCCTTTTGCAGTACTGTATGGATGAAACAGCAGGTGCACATGTCTGGCAGGTTGTTTCCAAATCCTGTTAGTCAGGGAATTAATTTTGTAAAAGCCAGCATGAATTTTGCAGTAAGATGAGGAACAGACCAGAAAACCAGCTTCCCCCTGTATGACACGGGGCTCTGGATGTAGCGTGAAGCAATGGTTTGACCTTTGAAGATGCCCTTCTACTTTGCAGTGCTGGATCCTCTGCTCCCTACTTTCTTTTGCTTCACAGTTACGTGGGGAGATATTTCGTTTGTTTAGGCTGTATCTCGTGTTTTGCTCAGGTTGTCGTTGTAATCCACGTTGGTAACTCAGTCTGCCCAGGCTGAGCACTGGGCTCTCCTCCCTGCTGGGACCTGCCCTCCTTGTGTCTCCACAAAGAGCTGCAGGGCTTTGAAAATGTACATGAAATGGTTAATAGGTTGGAAAATCAATTATGAGAAACATTGCTGGTGTATAAACTATGTGTAACTGCTTTAAATGAGTGCATTAAAGGCAGGGCTTGTTTCCATTTCTCCTGGCCAGGGCAGCAGGGTCTCAGTGCGGTGCTCTTTGATTTGATTCAAATGCATGATATCTTGCGCCTTAGCTTGCGTCCTGGGTCACCAGGAGGCTGTGTTTGTACAAGGTACTCGGGGGAAGAGCTGCCCGCTTCGCTGAGCGCTTGTGGGGGCTGGAGGTGTGCTTTGCCCAGAAGGGTCTTGGACTCCCACTGAAATGGGATTTGAAGACATAAATCGATATTTTTAGGGTAGTGTGGAGCTGCCTGCTCCTTTGCTGAGAGATGAATGTTTTGGGTGTCTGGACAGCACTGTCGTGGGACCAAGCTGTAGATGTGCAGATCTTGCAGTGAAAGACAATGTTTGTATCTGCGTGCTGCCCTGGGAGATGGAAAGCCTTGTGTGCGTGCATGAAGGAGACTGTGTGAACGCATGGATGTGTAACCGTGGTCTGTTGGGAGTCGGGAGAGACACAAACGTGTGCCAGAAGACCCCAGGCAAATAACACAGAGGAGATTCTCCCTTAGCTCTAAAGGACCTGTTGCACCTGCATGGTAGCCATACTCCTTGGGGAGCCTGAAGCCGGACCATGGCCCTGCTCATCCTTCCCCACCCCACCATCCTTTCTCATACTCTCTCTGCCCATAGGAGACTAGAGAGGAACCTTTTTAACTGCAGCTGCGACATCCGCTGGATCCAGCTCTGGCAGGAGAAGGGTGAGGCGAACCTGCAGTACCAGGAGCTCTACTGCATGAACATGGATGCTGCCATCATCCCTTTGCAGGAGATGAACATCACTCAGTGCGGTAAGGTGCAGCCTGTGCCTGGTTCCCGGGGCTGGGTGCAGGAGAGGCCAGGGGGGTGCCGGGAGGGACCCCTGCCCTATCTGGCACCTCTGGTTCAGTCATTCGCTTGGGGAACCTGGTGCTGCAGGATCCTTCCATGTGGTCAAGAACAAGACAATTGAAGCTGGTTGGGGTAGTTTGTGGATTAAAAATAGAGTATTTGTGTAAGTGTGGGGCTGGTGCTGCTGTATGAGTGAAGGTGTTGGGTGATTTGGGGCATTGCCTTCGCTGTAATGCTGTTGCATGTGAGATGATGTCTTGAAAAAGGATATGTTTCATGTTGCTCTTCCTCTATCTAAAAAATCCTAGAAACAGCATATTGTTAAAAGACGCTGCCACCTTGTCTTTCGTAATTACTCTTAGGAAATACATGTCTGTATTCATTTTCTTCTGTTTTATTTTTTCAATTGAAAGCCCATGTCTGTAGGGAGGAGGCAGGAGTGACTTTCTATCTCTTTCTGTTTGTTAGCAATGTTTAAGAGTCCGGTGGCCCCAGGAGCAACATGAGGCATGTTCAATAGTTATCCCTTTTTCCTTCACCTTGTTCGCACGTCAGCTGCCTGATTGGTGTCAGTTTTTGCTCTGCTATTGCTATTACTGGAAAGCATCCCTTGCAGAGTAAGGGAAAGGAGGTGTACCTTCAACAGAACAATTAAACTGTCTATATGCAAGCAGCTGTCAAACTCACAGGCTGGAAAAAAAGGGGAAAACCAGAGGTTTTCTTTTTGTGGTGGTAGTTCTCTGTTCTAGGAATTTGGATTTGTTTCTTGTAGCGGTAGTGGACAAACAGCATCCACATTTGGATTTGCATTTTTTTTTTCCAAGTTCACGATGTCCTTTTATTAAGCTCTGGAAATTGGCCAAAGTGTGTCTGCATGTGGATGAACTAAAAGATTTGAGACTGCTGTAATTTCCTCCCCACATGGGAAGAATAATCTGTAAGGATTAGAGGAAAAAAAAAAAACCCTTAGGGATCAGGGACAGGAGGAGAAGGTGATCCATCAATGGTGGTATTAGGCTTGAGGTGACAGCAGGGTGCTGATTTGAGAACACAAATGTGCTGGTGTGCAGGGTGAGCACCTCCTCTGACCTCATGGTCTCCTGGAAGGGAAAGGAGAGTCTTTCTGTTCAATATTAAGACGACTCAAGGGATGTTGTAACAACGTGCCATTTGTCTTTGTCCTTTGGTGCTGAGGGCTGGCGTGGCTTGCTGTGGCCATGTTTGATACCAGCTCAACCTCGCGAGATCATACGTGTCCCTCCCATCTCCCTCTCTGCTGATTCCTGCCACCTATGCAACTTTGCCAGGCCTTGCCTGCTGCCTCCTTTCTTCTGGCATCCCCCAAGTCGGTGCAATGTTGTTTCCCTCCTGGTGTCACTCCCTGATGGCAATGAAAGGATGCGTATCCCTATCCATGGCTTTGGGTTGGTGTGATGGATGCTGCTGCCCTATGATGGGAGAGGACCTGCTCCCCTTGCCCTGCCTACCCAGTTTGCTTCTACAATGAGCCCAGAAAGCCTTCCCCATGCAAGAAGGGTGTTTTCCCTTCTTGCAACCCGCACTGTCTTTTTTCATGTTGCAAGGATATTTGGCACCTGTGGTAGCAAGTAAGGAAGTGGTGTAAATCAGAGCTACCATAAATCAGTGAGTCTGCTACCACCAAGGAAGAACAAGGGCACCTTTTATTAGGAGAGCTGCAGTTAATGTGAGGACACATCCTTGGTCATCTTCTCTTGATTGTTATAAATTAGAGGGACACTCTCCTTTCCCGGAGTACTAGGTGCTCTGTGCCTCGTCCCTGGAGGTGGGAACAGTTTGGATCCTCTCCCAGCACACGCAGCTTTCCCATCCCCGCTGACTGCCCTCAAGAGCAGCTTCTGTGGGAGTAGGAGGGATGGGGAAGGGGAGCTGTGTGAAGAGAAGGGCAGCCAGAACTGGACACGAGTTCAGATTCGAGTGTGATGGGAGGGTCTGTTCAGCTGGCACATCTTCAGCGTCCATAATTTCCCTTTTCTCCATGCCTCATCCCTCAGTAGGGCAAGGCCATGCTGTTGCCTCCTGCTACATATCCCAGGGTGCTGTAGGCTGATTTTGGGAAACGGATTGGCAGGATGGGGGTCCACATGTGTGCACCCTGCAGCTGGCTGTAACAAATGCTGCTCCGCGCCTGAGTGCCTTGGTGTCTGGCTCTCCTAGACCTCCCCGAGATCAGCGTGAGCCATGTGAACCTGACGGTGCGGGAAGGGGAGAACGCTGTCATCACCTGCAACGGCTCAGGCTCGCCACTGCCTGACGTCGACTGGACAGTGGCTGATCTCCACTCCATCAACACGCACCAGGTATGGGCTGTGGGACCTCAGTGCTGCCTGTACCCGATGTGGCAAGGACAAGCTGCCACGGCTTCCCCACATGTGTGTGTGCAGGGCAGAGGGTCAGGTAGGTGGTGGAGACTGCAATGAGAAATGTGAAAGGGTTCTATCCAAAGGAAAATCGAGGCCGTACTGAAGGGTACTGCAGACAGCAAAACCTTCCCTCTCTTCTGGCTGGAAAGTAAAGATGAGACAGCTTCATATCTCAGTGCTCCCTAACGGATTTAACTCGTGTGTCCTCTAATGAAACTACCTGTTTACAGAGGTGTCTGCAATAGCTGTAGCTGAAATAGGCAGCTAAGCAAGCTTTTTTAGAGGCAAGCCATGTTTATCAGTGCTACAATGCTGTGGTTCTCCCCAGTAGTTCCGCTTATAGGATATAGTGTGCTTAATCAGATGAGGAAACACCTCCCCTCGCCCAGATCCTAGTTGTCCTTGGATTTTGGAGACCTTCTTGCATCTTACATAGAAATTGGGATCCTCATCTTCTGGGGGAAGGAACAGGGAGGAGAGAAGCCAACAGACACTGATTTTTGTCTGTAATTCTCTCTGTGATTTTTAGACCAACCTCAACTGGACCAATGTTCATGCCATCAATTTGACCTTGGTGAATGTCACCAGTGAGGACAATGGGTTCCTGCTTACCTGCATTGCTGAGAACGTGGTGGGGATGAGCAATGCCAGCGTGCTGCTCACCGTCTACTGTAAGTAGCAGTGGAGAGACCTTGACCATATAGAGGCCGGAGGGCTGCCCTGGGAACCGTTTGAATGCATGGCCACTTGCTACCTGTGACATACTGGTTTTGTGGATGAAGATTAGGACCTGAGCACAGCGAGGCAGTGGATCCTCGCACAGTGCTCTCTTAAGTGTCAGTATTTTTGCTTTCCTGCTGTTTCCATTAAAGCAGAAATGAGCACTAGAGCAGGGGAGGAGCAGCAGTGCCACGCTGGTGGCGGACATATCTCCACCCATCCCTTGGAAGATCCAGCAGAGTAAGGAGAAGCTATAGAGGGGCTAAAACTCTCTTTACAAACACAGAATTGCTCACCCTGATGCTGTGTGAGAGGTTAAATGTCGCCCTTGCTGAAGCCAGTGTAAATCTTGCCTCTGGTTTCAGGGATGCTAGTGCTTCCTCCCAGATCTGTTCCTACATAGTTAAAGTGCAAATGCCATGTAAACATGCACACATCAAATCTCAACTGTTCACTTTTAGCTGCAAGTAGCTAAACTTTCTTTCTAATATAACTTAACACAAACCTGACCTTAAGAGGAAGTTTACACAGCTTTGTGCTCTCAAGCAGCTGAGATTTACTATATGTTGCTGTGTCTGTAATATTTGCCCTTACTCTGTAGTTTGAAAATCTGTCCCCCACCCCCAGCCTTGCCAGGTAGAGCAGAGACCCATGCGGGATTCTGGCTAGTCGTGGTAAACCCACGCACGTTGCATGTCCGGTGCGGTGCAGGAGCCATGGGATCCCGTAGACAAGGCAGTCACAAGGGGTGGGGAAAAAAGAGAGCAGATGCTATGTTGATCTTCCTCCAATAAGCACTATTGATGGATTGAAGAATGGAGGTGATTAAAGTTCAGGTCAGCTCAGAGGTTGTTGGTCAGCAGGTGGGTGGTTTTTCAACTGTGCTTTAGCATCTTTTCCCCCACATCTTAAACAGCACCATGCCAATGTCTATTTTCACCCATGTAATCCTATAAGCTGCTGACAGTTTCTGCTACCCCTGCTCTTGTTGCCCAGACCCATCACTCAGGCTGTAATTTCACGCTGGTTTGTGTGTAGGTGGCTGCTTGTTTTGAATCCTCCTTGCCAGGAAGATGTGAACAAGCCACATGCAGATCTAGGCTTGTGAGTGAAACGAGGTGGCTGGGACATGGCTTTGTGGTTCAGGGTAGCTGGGTGCTGCTGGGAGAATTTTGCTCAGTTCCAACCAGCTCTGCCCCTTTTTCTCTTCTACCACCTTCACTGCCTGAAAAATTCACTGTCTTTTTTCCAAAAGATAGGTCGAAGTTGGTGCGTTTCATTTGTTCCTTGTGGATGCCACCTCCAGTCTTTGCAGCTGGATGGTACCAGGAAAGGAGGAGGTGGAGGGAAAACTACATCTTTTTGTGTCCTTTCTCTTTACACAAAACTGTTCTAGTTCAGACCTTACCAGCCTTGGGCTCTGGGACTTTACATGTAGGCACTGTAAATGGGGTTTCAGAAGTGATGGCGGAGCAACATCTGAATTCTTGGGGTGTCCCGGGGGAAGACAGTGCATATGCAATAGATTGCAGGTGGAGTCTCTGCTTTTCTTTTCCACCTCCCACTCTACTCCCTTTTAATTAAAACACCCCTGGAGGATGTTCAGCGGGTGAGAAGTCCTTTGGGATATTGAGGCAGTCAAAACCCTCAAGGACAGGCAGTCGCTGAGGGATGTTTGTTTCCACAGCTATGCAATCCAAAGTCGCTCAGTGTGACTGGAGAGCCCCCAAGGGGCACCTTGCACACGTGTAATGTAACAGTGCTATGTTGCAGTGTCCTCCTTAACTGGAACAGGCAGCCACCCTGTGATCCCTTGAGGGAACGAGAGCAGCAGTAAGTTTGTAGACCAGGCAACTCCAAGCTTAATTGTTTCTGGGCTGGTGAAAGGACCATCCCTGTCGTTAATTTGTACCCCTTGATCACAAACCCAAGAGAACAGGTTATGGTTCAGATCCTACCTCTGGGGAGTGTGGAATTGTTCCTGTGACTTAGTGCTGCTTCTTTGCAGACATCTGCGGGAAGAGTAGAAGGAACAAGGGATTTTGGAGGTTGTGTTTTCAATAATCTTAATTTCCATGGTGCATAAAGACATGATGTGGGTCGAGGTATGCTGTGAGTCTGCCATGTTTCTCTCTACTAGATCCCCCTCGCATCTTAACCCTGGAGGAGCCGGTGCTACACCTGGAGCACTGCATTGCTTTTGCGGTGCATGGGAACCCAGCTCCCACCCTTCACTGGCTGCACAATGGCCAGGTCCTCCGGGAGACAGAGATCATCCACATGGAGTTTTACCAACAAGGGGAAGTGTCTGAGGGTTGCCTGCTCTTCAACAAACCCACTCACTACAACAATGGCAACTACACGATTGTGGCCACCAACCAGCTGGGCTCAGCCAACCAAACCATCAAAGGACACTTCCTTGAAAAGCCCTTTCCAGGTAGGATATCCAGTTTATCTCATTAGGGCTGTTTGCAATCCAAAAGTCTTACTGTGGTCCCCCCAGTAATCCTTGCACCTAGACAAGGCCTTGACAATCCAGGTTGGCCTTTGTCTGAGCAGTGGCTTGGAAGAGGTGACCTCTGAGGGCCTCTTCTGACCACCAGTATGATTATCCTACTTAAGTGTGCTTTGGTGTCGTAAAAACTCTTCAATGCAGAGTGAGAGAGAGACTGACTGGTTTAGATATTTTTGTTGTGTAATATATTCTGCAGTGATCTTTTTTTTTTTTTAAGATCTGTAGGGATTTCAGTGGGAATAGGATACAAGTTTGGTCAATTATTTTGGCTCCCCTCTGGGATGCCCCGAAGAGGTTGCCCAATTTTTTGAGAAAAAGTATTCTATGTGATTGCTAGTTATAAAATAAAGAAAGGAAAGCCCTTTAAAGTGATGCAGCTCTTCCCTTTTTTTCTTCTAGCTTGCATTTGTTAAATGATTATAGCCAGATGCAACAGTGTCAGGATTGTTTTCTTTCTAAATATGACATGCAATTCCAGGATGACAGATCTACAAAAGATGCAATGGCTCAATTAGTCGCTTTGCATCAGTTTGCTGGGATTCCTTAACTGATTGTTTTGAATTCCTTGTTGTACTCCCTAGTGATTCAGGGTTTAGCTGCAGAAAAAAAAAGAGCATTCGAGGACATGAAGATCCAGCTCTGAAGAGTGCAGTGGAGACTCCTGTGGTGACTCTGTAGGAGTGTGGAGGGTCTTGATCTGCTCTGTCATTGTAACACCATGCTGGCCATCATGGGGTTAAGACCTGTACATGCTGCTGCCTTCAGGAATGATGCCATGAGAAAGTGGCAGCTCTAAATTGGCCCCTGCAGCCTAAGAAAATTCAGCAAAATAGGGCATTTGCTAAATATAGAAAAATACCAATGGTACTCTCATTTATTATTTATATCACACCATATATGTACACAGAGTTTTCCTGCAGGTCAAATATCGTAAATGCAACCCCAGATCTCTGTCTTGAAGATGTGACAGTTGAACAAATGAGCTGATATGGATGGGAGTGGAAAATTTATATTCAGGCTTCAAGGATGATGTCCTGTTCGGCTATCTGACCTATTTATGTTTCCTGCTGTCAGGGCAGAAAAGCAGCTTATCAAATGTAGATGGGTGCGGAGAGGCACAGGTTTGCAGTCTCAGCTCTGTCAGGTCCCACTTTTGTGACTCAATTTCCCCATCTGTGAAATGGGGACAGCTCTTAAGTAGGTGCTGGACTTCCAGAAAAGGAGGCAGTTGCTGTTCCAGAGCTGATTTTGGAAATGGATCTGAGCTGTGCTGTGGTATGGGAAGGCACGTTGATGTTTGAAGAGCCACTTGTGTCAAAGGCTCTGGGAGAATTCATTTGTGCGAAATACATGTAAAATATTGCCCTTGTGAGTGCGTCTTCACCCACGCCTTGTATGTGTTGTTGGTGTGGAGTACTTGGAGACCCTGAACTGACCCAACTGACTGTTCTCAACAGGAACTGACCCATTTCTTTTATTTCTTCTGATCTGAAGTCCCAAGTCGTTCCTCACCCTGGCAGACCTTGTCAGCCCAATGCAGGATGTAATTTACTTTCCTTGAAGTTTGTTGCTCTGTCCGCTGCCACAGCTGTCATTAGCACTCAATGCAGCTGACGTTTATAATTTCCCATTTGAAGGTAGATTCCTCCTGAAAATGCCACAAATTGGAGGTTCCCCAGTGTGGTTCATTCAAGAAGCTTATTGCCTATAGCTATTCACATGTGCAAGGGTTTTACTGTCACTACCCAGGATGAGGTTATTAGTCTTAATTAATGAAAGCATGGTGCCTGGAAAACTTCCTGTCAGCAAAGAGAGGACCTGTGACCATGTTTTTTTAGAAACCCCTGGTCAGCAATCTGTTGTTGGTACTGTGCCAGATTGTGCTTCCCAGGTTGAGAGGAGAAAGGTGCTGTTAGAAGCTGGATGGGAACTTGGAGACATGCCCCATGCCATGTCCTGCTTCTCTGCAATGTTGGGGCTCTAGGAGCCAGGACAGTGGCTCCCAGAACAGATCTGTGTCATCTCCTGATAAAAATCTCATTGCCTGTTGTCATTGGCATCTCTACCATA
Organism: Phaethon lepturus; assembly: GCF_000687285.1. NCBI lineage: Eukaryota > Metazoa > Chordata > Aves > Phaethontiformes > Phaethontidae > Phaethon > Phaethon lepturus. The sequence continues at coordinate 16,508 of NW_010542119.1, forward strand.
GGCTACCATCTCCTTACTTCATCCACAGAGCTTAATGTACCTACCTCACCCCCTTGATGAGTATTCAGTTCTTTGGGAACTTCTCACAGAACTCAAGTTGGATGAAATTTCTTGGCTATGTTTTATGCTTCAAAAAACAGGGTTTACTGGGGAAAAAAAACTTTTTGTGGGTTTCTGTTGAATTTGCTTAGTCCAGCAGAGAAAAATGGAAAGGGGAAAATGTAGAAACAACAAAAGTTTTACAACTAAACTGCCTGCTTTAATGAGGGGGGAAGTCTCCAAATTAAATATTTCTTCCTTTTTTTTTTCCCTCTTGCTAGAAAAAGCCAAAGAAAGTTACTCTTCTGCTTGACTTAGAACAAAAATATTTTTTCAGGTTTTTTTCCCCTGGTTTGGAAAGCTGTGTTTGTCACCTGGGGGTTGTTTTACGCTTCCTTTCCAAACCTCACCCATACTTCAGCGGGAACGTTTCAGCGTCCTTCCAGTAGTCCTCTGCCAGCAAAGCTGTGTAAACTCCGGTTGATATCGGGCTCAATTTCTTACACGGGCGAGTGAATTGAAAACTGACGTTGTTCTCATGCTATGTAAATTGAGTGTCACCAAGAGCTTTAAAGCTCATCGTCTGGGGCCTTGACTGCCTCCGAAGCTGAAGGAGCTTTACTGAATAGAGTAGAGCAGCCAGGAGGCTGACGGCAGGGATGGACGTAGCTGTCTTGGGCAAGAGGCAGCTCTAGGACAGCCACAGCCTCCATGCCCGGTTCAGATGCTATTAGCTTTTATGAGTGGCTCATGAAAAGGAGGTGAGGGGAGATCTCTAACCCTCTGCCCCAAGTGGGGCTTTCCTCGTAGTGGTCCTCGTAGCACTTTGTCCTTGGATGAACATTGCCATGCAAGGCAAATCTGCTCTGTCCCCTCCATCTCCATCCTGCTGAGCCGTGTGTGTCTGTTGAGCTTTGCTCGCCTCCTGAAAGCAGGATCATTTAACGACCATAACAGCTTGGTTAGCATGCTGCTAGTTGTTCTTCAGTTTGGCCTTGCAGTAGCATCCCTCCTCTCCTGTTTCAGCCTAAGGCCCTGCACAGTTACCCCTGTGCTCTCCATCCTGACCTCCAGCATGTCGTGCTGGCACATGTGCAGCAGTTTCCAGTTACAGGTGCACAACAGGATAAAATATGAAAAGTTTTGGTTTTCTGGTCTCTTTGGGGTGGTGGAGTATGTCTGAGGTGGGTTGGGAATGAGACCCGCTCTCCCTTTGCTGTGCTGCTAACTGTGTTACTTCTCTCTTTGTCCTTTCCACAGAGAGTACGGACAACTTTGTCTCAAGTAAGTGTCTCCTTGCCTTTTGCAAGGGCCTTGTTGTTTTGTTTTTATGTTTTCCCCTGCCCCTCTGTGACTTACGTGCTCCTGGAGGAAAAATCAGGAAGCCAAAAGCAAGCTGGCTGAGGTTGCACAAAGCCCTGGCGTCCCCATGCACGAGCAAGGTGGCTGGGGAGCTTTTGATCAGCTGAGCAATCTCTAGAGCCCAGGAGATGCTCATTTCCCTCTAGTGATGTCCTGAAGGTTCTGCAGTGGAAATGACAGTCTTTTGAGGTCTTAAATGGCAGAGCTGGAGATAAGTATCACCGAAACTCTAACCAGTTGGTCATGGTGTAGTGGAAGGGGTCTTAACTAGAGGCAAGCTGGCCAATCCATAAAGTAGTTGTGTGTCATGGCCCGTTTACAACATGCTGTCTAGTGTGGACTGAGATGAGAAGCAGGACTCAACTTCTGTAGTGTTTCTTCAACAGATTCTTTCTTTTCTTTTTTTTTTCCTCCAAAAAACATCCAAGTAACTGTTTCTTTGGATTAAGTTCTGCTGGAGTCAGTCTTGTGTTTTAGTGCTACTTAGCCCAGTAGATTTCTAAAAACTCTCGGAGAAGGCTCAGAGTGGGGGTCACACACCATAGAACACCAGGCACCCAAATGTTTCTCATTTTTAAGGTTGGAGTGACGTCAGTGTTGTCCTGGTCTGTGTTTTCTCTGCTGATGTGCACAGGGAACTCTCTGACGGTTGATTTTGGTGCCTTCTGAAACAGAAGGTTGCAACCTCTGTTAGGGGTGAACAGGATCTCGTTAAGTCAGGCACTGCTGTTGGGGATGTGCTGGTGCCTTGGGAGTCCCATGGGAGCCACACTGAATCTTCTGTCTTTGGTGTTTTGGTTTCAGTCGGTGATTATGAAGTTAGTCCCACACCACCGATCACTGTGACCCACAAACCGGAGGAGGACACTTTTGGGGTGAGTCCTGTCCTCTTCTCTACAGAACTGTTTTGCATTAATTTCTTGTTGATGACTCAGTATTTACATTCATGTGCTGTTTTGAGAAGTTTGCAAGGAAAATCTCTTACTTTATGACTCGAGACAACAGTCAGAAGGATTTTGTAGCTTGTGTCAGGCAAGTAAAATACTGACATGAACCATCTGATCCTCTTGGGTCTGTCTGCAGTGTGGAACCAAGGAGCTCTTTGAAAATAAGGCATCCTGTGAAGTCGCTGCTGGCAGGGTCAGGAATTCTCACTCTAAAAAAGTAGCACCCGGAGAACAAACAAACAGGCAATTGTGTGTTTCAGACTATTATTGAGATGTTAAGTTTAGCCGTGTGAGGGAGTCGGATTTAGCTTGGTTCAATGTTGTCAATGCCAGTTTGCCCTCTCTCCTGCTCTGCAGGGCATGCCAAAAATGAAAAAGGAAAGCAAGCCTACGGCTTATTAGATCTCAACGTTGTCTTTCTTCTGCAGAATCTAGAAAAAAATATGCATATAAGTATTGGGAGGAAAAAATGAGCGTGTTACACAATTGCTCTAATTCTGTGAAAATTTTAAGATCTTGAAACCCACCAGATGTTAACAGAATGAACAAAACTCAATACACCTTTGTTTTGGTTCTCATCCAACCGAAAACCTGTAACTGAAGTGAAAGCTTTGAACAGTGAGACTGGAGTAATAATGTGCACTGATTATTAAATATAAAGCATAGAAAACAAGCTGGGGGATGAAAATAGAGCGTGGTAAAATAAAAAGTTTAAAAATATTGTAACTAATGTATCAAGGGCAGGGAAAAGGATTGCAAAATGAAATTACTTTTTTCTTGGTTAAATGATGTATTTTCTATCACAGCAGAATACAGTTTTGTAAAAGGAAGTGAAGTCTAAATGCATCGCAAGACCCAGTACAAGAGAACAATTGGACAAATGCCAAAGAAATTGTTGTTTACAACAATGCAATAAAAGTATCTCTAGCAAAGACTTGAAGGAATAAATATTCATAAATATTAAAATAAGCCTGGGATTGTAAACCCTTTAGGGCAAGGAGATTTTCTTTTCTCTGCTTGCACACTGACACAGTGAAACTACAGTTCCAGCGAAGGACTTTGGACACTGTTGTAGTATAAATATTTACTACTAAAAATTACAATAAATAGGGAACCATTAGAGGCTTTAGGAAAACCAAATGTTTTTTTTGAGGAAAAAAAAACCCAAACAAACCAGTTCTACTCAATTTCTCCTGTTTTTTTTTTTGTGGTGTGTTATTTTTCCCTCATTTTTTGTTCTGAGGGATGTTTGGATGGAGACAGAGTTACTTTCTAAAGAATTTTCTGCTTCTCCTGTATGTTCCCAGCTCAGGTTAGCATAGCTTTAATGTTGTGATGTCACGGCATGGTGGTGATGTCACAAATGGAGGTTCAGGATGCAGTGCAGTGAAGGGACAGCCCAGGCATTGGAGCAGAGGTCCTCCTTCCCTGCTGATGTATGGAGTGAGAGGCTGGGAAGAATTCGTGCCAGAATGGCATCGCTGATCGAGAGACCCCAAACCTCCCTGTGGTGCTTCCAAGCTGTGCTAGAGCCCTCTGCTTTTGCTTGTGTTTTCCTCCACAGCTGCTATCCATGGGGCTGCAACAGATGGTATGAGCCTATAGAAAGGTTAACTGGACAGGAGGTGCTATATTTCCAATCTAGACTCCTAAATTCCTGTCTTGACTCGAAGGCTTTTTCCTTTCAGGTTTCCATAGCGGTTGGACTTGCAGCTTTTGCTTGCGTCCTCTTGGTCGTCCTCTTTATTATGATCAACAAGTATGGCCGACGCTCCAAGTTTGGGATGAAAGGTACGTGCAAGTCGCTTTTCTCTAGCAGGAGGCACCTTCCAGGATTGCCCGGCTCTTATAGCACACGTGGAAAGGTGTTGTGGTTTTATTCCTACGTTATCAGTATTGGTGCAAAACCTTCTAACGAGAATGTTGTCCAGCCCTCTTCTGTTTGTGGACAGAGTAATGGAGATATACAGGCTGGTGGTTCTCACCTGTATGTGCTTCTACTGGGCAGGAGTATGCATGTGTTTTCCTTATCAGTGCATAACTGCATCTACAAGATGCCCAGAAGAGCTTTGGTCCTGCACTGTCCAGCCACGCATTGAGTGAGTTGTACTCAGGAGAGCATGTTCTTGGATGAAATCTTTTCTGTGGGTCTGACGCATGGGCTTCCCCTTGTGTTGCACTGGGTGCAGCGCACAGGGTGTAAAGGGGGAACAGAAGGATGAGAAATTGTTTTGGGTTCTGTTGGAAAGGCAAGTGCACCCGTTCTGTGCCTGTCTGTGAATGGGGACTGAGATGCTGCTCTAAGTTTGCAAGGTCCATGTTGGGGAAAGCAATTGCTGACCTCTTTTTCAGCAATGTGGAAGATCTTTCTGCTGCCTCTCTGTTGGAAGGTCGTCTCCTCTGCGTCATGAATAACACTTTAGGAGCTATTTCAAGTGTCCTTGGTGTAGCGATTGGAAAGCGAGAAGGTGTCTGATATTTGCCATGCAGAACTGGTCTCTCTGTCCTACCAACACTAGCGCTGTCATGTCACAGAACTAAGCCCAGAATAAAGTAGATGACTCTGTGCCATCTGCTTTTTGTGACTCTGTTGGTATCTCCAGTTGGGCAGCGTTGGTGGTGCCCAGTGAAGGCTGGAGGAAGAGCCTTCACATGACAAAGTAGTTCCCAGCCTAATTGGTGGCTCATACATCATTTGAAGCCAGACTTTGACAAACATGAGCTTCTTCCAGGGCTCCTGAGTTGCAGCCTATTTCCTGGCCTTGCTGGGGTCTGTGTTCCAGGGCAGGTTGATAGGTTTGGGAACGTTTTTTTTGTGCTTGCCTAGGGCTTTGTTTGCTTTACGGAGACATTTCTTGAGTGGGTCCAGATGGGATTCTGGCTGGAGTTTCCCCTATGCATCCTATGGAGGTGAAAGACAGGACATTTAATTAAATAGAAAATCTTCTACACCAACTTAGCAATATTTAGTCCATATGTCCAATGATAAGAACCATCTGGTAGGGTGTACTCACTGGTGGGTGGAGTAGAGGAATGGAAGACAACGGTTCCTGGGATCAATTCCCAGCTCTTCTACTGACTCACTTAGTGTCCACAGGCAATTAGCTGTCTTAACCTCTGTCTCTGCTTTAATTTCCCCATCTGTAAAACTGGGATGATGTTATGTGCCTTCTGGAGGGGTTTGCCAGAACACTTTGGAAGCGCTTGGGCATTTGCCACTGATGGCGCTTAGAGATATAAATATAAAAAGTAACTTCTGACCCTAATGGAAGAATCAAAGAGGAGTGAACCTTACGTGAGTAACCAGTCTTTGTGAACAGATGTGTGTACGCATTCAGAGGTGTTTGGATAAGTGTGTTAGTGGATATTCTGCATTCCCAGAAACCAGAAGGATGATGTGATGGGTCCTTGTGTGTGCAGTTTTTGGGAGGCAAAAAAATATTTAGCCAGAAAAGCCTGTTTTCAACATGCTGTATTTCTTCTAGTTCTGATATGAAACCACAACCCTGTAAAGTTTCTAAAAGTTCTACTGATGACATTGCTTGGAGTCATGGAGTTGACAGAAATTAAATATGTCTTTAAAACCAGGGAGACAGCTTTCTAATGAACCACAGGTGTCAGAGGCACCACCATGGGCAGCCTACTCACACCACCTGAGCTCTGCTCCCTGGTGGAGGCTGCAGATCCTCCTGCCCTGTGGACAGTCTCCCTCGTACGTGGTTTTGCTTGCTCTGAGCCTCCTGCTTTTCCACAGCATCTCTTCTGCCTACGCTTTTTTCTTTAGCCATAGTGCCATTGTCAGTTGCCGTGCTACCAGGCTTTGCATCTTTAGCCTGTATCTCCCTTTTTGCATCAGGCTTGCTACCAAACCTCACCACTTTTTCATCCACAGCACAAAGGCAACTCTTCCATTCACCTGCTGGGATGCTTGGTGGTACCCTGGCTATGGCCTGCTCTGCCAGCTGTAACTGATTTATTTCTCCCCCTACAAGAAATGTCACAGTCCCCTCCCTGCTTTCCAAAAAGCAGTTTCTAAATGCTCCTTCCTGGCTGCTTAGCAGGTCTATGAGTCCAGAGCCTTGTGCTCTCATCAAGTTGCTTTGGGGTCTCAGCTGAGCTGTTGCAGATGGTCCCAATCTGGCGATGATATCTTGAAGCTTGTGTTTGTGTTTGATGTTTCTTCCCCCGGTGTCTCCTCTTTCACTCCAGTAATGGGCTGCTGTTCCTTTCCTTCTCCCTGGAGGTTTCCTGCTCATGAAGTGATGCTCTTGTCCGACTCATCAAATCACTTTACTGAGTGGTCCTGAGCTGCTCTTCCAGGGGCTCGTGTATAGGTCCTACCTTATACTGACAGCCTGTATGGGATGGTGCAGCTGGCAACCACCTCCAAACCTCCTTTAGCTGGCACTTTCCTCTGGATCCCTCATTATCAGTTAATTCTTGGGCAGGAGCCATCCTGTGTGGCACCCATCATGCTATTTACTAAGAAAAAAAGTCCAAATCCTGAGTCTTTTTGGGAAAGTGCATCATTCCCTGAATCAGGAGCTGTTCGTCGCCAGCTGATATATTGCCACTTGTTGTTGAAATCCCAGCTTGGCAGGCCTGAAGGAGCAGGTTTTTCCTGTTGTTTTTGTCACGGATGCAGAACATTGTGTGCTTATGTTGGACACGTTACCCAAAGCACCCCGTGAGTCTCTCTGAGCACATCTATTTTCCTTCTGCATCTCCTAGCGTTAAGCAGATGGTTTATCTCCTAGAGAGAGAGAGGTGGACTTGGACTGACAAGGTTGGATGTCATGCTGGGCTGGAAAGTTGCCCTGGGCCAGCCTGCTGGGTTGCCCACCAATCTTAAAAGTGGACTAATGGGCTGCAAAGTGTCCAACATCCCAGCTGCCTTTGCTGAAAAGAAAGTCACTGCGTCTTGGGGCACATGTGCTGGGGAGGACTACAAGAGGACGGTGTGTCCGCATTTGTCATCTTCTGGCTGGTGGCACACCCTCGGAGCGTTGCGCGAGAGTCCTGGCAGAGCCACCGCTCTGGTTACGACCCAGCTACTGATCCAGCCAGCAGCCAAGCGGTGGAAAAGCCCGCGCTGCCAAGCGCGCCATTGATGCGCTGGAGCGGGGACATCGACAAAAGCGCCTTGTGAAGGGGGCTCTGACGTGCTGTGCTCCCGGCTCCTCGGCGTCCCTCGGCTGAGCTTGCGGAGCCTGGCTCTGTGCCATCCCCTTCGCCTTTCCCTGCTCCCTCCGGAGAGGGCATTCATTAGCAGGGGATGGCAGAGGTCGGATCCCCTTTCTGGCTGCCTGTCGGCTTCGGCTCCCGTCGCTGGGGGGGATAGGGGCGGGCTGAAGCAGCTGAGGGTGGGCTGGGGCTTCACCAGAGCTGGGGTGGCGGAGGCGGCAGGAAAATGGCAAACAAAGCGCCTTTTTGTGAAACATGGTGGTACGTGGGCATCACGGAGGCAGCGGAGGGGAAACCGCCAGGAAAAGGGAATGCAAAAACTGAGACGCGTTGGAGTTGCAGACACGGGCTGCAACTGTTTGCTAAAGGGCAGTGTATCCAGAGGGGGAGCCGAGATGCTTTTTAAAGCCTCGTGGGAAAAACAACAGGGTCTAACAGAGCAAGGAATTGGGCCTCGGGGCACTTCTGTGTATTGCCGTGTCCCAGGGGAGTTGGTTTTACAGGTTGGTTTTACTGCACGGGAGTAAGGAGCCCGGCATCCCGTGCTCAGTCGTCGCTTGCTCCAGTTCTGAGCTTGGTGTCCCGCGTTCCCTGACTGCCCGCCGGAGGTGGAGGGTTTTACACCTCACCTTCTGGGGTCAGGCTGGTCACTGCAAGCCTCGTAAACCCATGTCTTCCCATCAAAGTTTAATCCCAGCAGAGGACAGGAAATGAAATTTCATAATATAATAAAAAAGCCACATGCAAGTCCCGGGACTAACAAAAATGAAGTTTCATAAGACAATAATAACAGCACAGAAAAGTTCTGGGACTAACAAAATGTTTGGATGGCACAGTGATGGAGGCTGTGTAAATGCTTAGGTTGATGGACTGAAATATATGCTCCTTTTGCCTGTTTTCTGTTACGTTTGTAAGTGCCTAGGGGTAAAGAACGTGTGCTCATTCATGTTTGTGTGATGTATTCCTGGTGTTGCACAACTTAAAAAAAAATCAATTGCAGAGGTATGGGGAGAAAGATGCTAGAGAAAATCCAGATACATGAGCACTTGTTTTGCTGAGATGGACTATTTTCCAGGCTCCGAGATTAAAAACTACTTGCATTCTCCAGATGAGGTTTTCTTCCTCGGGTAGAGGCAGTGCCAGCTAATGGTTCAGACTTGGTTACAGTTAGCAAAGAGTCAATGGCTTTTTAATCTGATTTCTTTAAGAAGCAAGGCGTGTGATCACGCTGCCTCTCTGCACGCGTGCAAGCGTGTGCGTGCAGCTCTGCCTGGCTTTTCTCTTTCTCTGCTGCAGCTTTTGGATCTGCTGGCCAGTTCCAGAGGAGAGCAGGGAAGAACCTAGAGATGCCTTTTACAGGCATCATGGAAATACAGAGGCTAATCAGAGGATGACAGCTCGGCTGATGCTCCACTGATGGAAATGCCTTGAGCCTTTCTGGGCATCGGAGAATCCATATGGGAGCTCAGCCTTGGACAGAAAAACAAAATGCAAGGGACCAGGGTCTGCTGTGGTGGGTGGTGTGTACATCTATACGCAGGCATATATGTATTTTCCATCCGAATAGGCAGAAACAACGAGGAGGTGGGGGAGAAATGGAAGAACAGTAAATAAATATTGCCCACGCTTTCTGTAATGTTTGAAGAATCACATCGCTATCAGTTCATTTGGTGTTTGTTGTAATAGCCCTGATCAAAGTGCTGGCACTGCTGATGTGCATGTGGATGTCAGAAGTACTTGCAGAGCTGTTCCATTGTAATTTAGCATTAGTTAATAGGTACTTAAAGTAAAGTGGTTGCCTATTTGATTATGATTGGGGGTTATTAACATTTTTTTCCATAAACAGATGGTAACTGTCCGCTGAGTCGATTGCAGAACAATTCCAGGGTTCCGATTCAAGAGGACCAGCTCCTGCAAAGATACCTTGGGTGCCTGGCTTTTTGCTTTTTTTGATTTGGGGTTTTTTGTTTCTTTTTCTTTTTCTTTTTTTTTTTTTTTTTGCTTTCCTCCTTCATCATGCAATTATCGCTGCAGTTTTATAGGGGAAAAAATAATATACAAGACCCATGACTTACCTTTCAGATGAGGCTTAATTCTGACCCACGTTGCCTTGGCCAAGTCTGGCTATAATCATGCACTAGTTGTTTTTCCCTGATTATTTGTTTGCGGCTGTATAGAAATGAACAAACACTCTGCAGCTTGGAGAACCTGCACCTTAAGGGTTAGTTGCTCAGGAGAATTCTGTGATCAGGCCCCTTTCATTGCATCCTCCTGGGAGCCTGCCATGCAGCGGGAGCAGGAAGAAAGAGAGAGCAAAGTAATATCAGCCAGCCTGGCACGGCTGCGGGAGGGAAACAGCCAAGCATTAGAAGCCAGGGCTAACCAGGTTAGTGTGGCGAGCCACGCTAACGAACTGGAAACGGGAACCGATTGCTGTTGCTTTCTTTAAACCCCGGTGTGTGCGACGCGCTGAGCCCCCTGAAACGCGTGGGCAGAGTGACTGTGTGGGGCTGTTGGAGGTCAGGGCTTTTCCTCGTTGGTAGCCTTCGGTTTGTTTGAAAAGCCCCTTGATATACTTCTTGCGCTCGATATTACTTGGTTTTATTTGCCTGGGAAGTGGATTGAAAGAGCATGCGGTTTCACTGGGACTTCTTTCTATAAACGCCTGTTTATACTCTGCTGAAGTGCAAGCTGTGCTTTTTATTTATTTATTTAGTGCCTTCAAGGTGATAAAGCGTAAAGCTCTTCGAACTGGTAAGTGCCTCAGCCTCTGCGAAGCCATGCAGTCCGTAACGGGTATGCTGGCAGCAAGGGAGATGCTCTACAGCCCTGGGCTCCTTGGCAAACCTTTGAGAGCTCCCACCTCGCCCCGGGGTGCTGCGACGAGCACCCACTTCTGCCTCTCCTCTCTGCGACGGCCGATCCGCTCTTATGCCGGCAGGTGATGCTCACACCCCTTGTCCTTCAGCCCCAGGTGGAGTTAGTCCGGTGCAGGCTTTGGAAGATGGGCTGGTGCCCTGCTTGCTGCTGCCCGGCGGAGCAAGGAGCCCCTTGGCCGGAGCGACGCGTCAAATGACCCCGCAGGAGAAATGGTTAGCGGAAGAGCAGGATTTATTTAGATCTAGAAATAAAACATTTTCCACACCCGGAAGCATTCATAGGTTATTTGTAAAGGAAATGTAAAGTACACTGACCCGCCATTATCTATTTTGGTTTCTTTTACAAACCCAAAGTGTCTATTTTAGGCAACTACTAAAAGCAGTTAAAAAAAAGTCAGAGCAGTGGCTTTCAGGTGACCCGAGAAGCCCCAGGCCTCCTTCACGCCGCGTTCCTGCAGGCTCTTCCTCCCCGCTCGCGGGTGCACACGTTTGCTCCCGTCACCAGCTGGGTGCTGGACCCTGGGTGAGCGCTCGCCCTGAAGGAGCCCTGCGGCGTGGCCAGCGTTTGCCCGGGGCAGTTCCGCGTTAGCAGGTGACTCCTTGCTGACTTTTGCAAGCAATTCTCACGTCGCAATGTCAAAAGCTGCTCGAGTGAACCTCATCTTACCTGTGATTCGATGTGATGTGAAATCCCAGCTGAGCTGGTGGAAAGATGTTGAAATGTTGTTGTGTGTGTTTTATAATTTTTTGGAAAGTTTCCCTGTTCCAGGCTCAGGGCATTGGCTTTTCCATCAGTAAAGTGTTAACAAGTGGCAGCGCTGGAGACCCTGCTGCCTGCGGCACCGTGCTTGCTTCTGCCTTTGCGTGTGTGGTGGGCACAGCCTTGAGGAGGGGGAGAACGAGCCGTGGCTGCTTCCCTCGCACTGCAGGGTCGGGAAGATGCCCGTCGTCCACTCGCCATTCACGAGCAACTGAGTCACCCCAATTCCTCATCCATCTGCTTGCACACACCTTTTCCACAGCCGTGAAATGGCGTGGGCTCAGTCACCTGAGCAGCCTTCCCCAAGGGCCGTGCAGAAGGTGCTGACCCTCAGGGGGCTTCTCCCCACAGCAGCGCTGCTCCTGCCTGCCTGCTCCTCGCCTCCGTGGCTCCAGCTTGTGTTTGCTGCTTGGTCTGATGGTGTCTGTCCGTCTGTCTTCACATGGCTTTGCTTTAGTGAAAGATGCTGGATTGACTGCGCAGAGCCAGAATAATTCTGTCTCCAGAAAGGTACAACACACAGCAGCAGGTCAGGCTATTTTTTTTTAAAACCAATATAACTAATCTGATGAAGGGACATCATCTCCACAAGCCTTGCGTCCTGTGTGCTCTCCTGTGCCTCTCTGAAGGCAGCCAACAACCAGACAACTAAGTGTCAACTTTGATGTGGCTTTAATGAGGTGCAGGGCACTGTGGGAAGAAGTAAAGGGCTTTAATTAATATTTTAATTGGAGTTTGTCTGTACCGCGGTTGTCCAATTATTCTTTGAAAAAGATTTTGCTACTGTTAATGCTGATAAACGGTCCCCTGGGAGGATGTCCCTGGTGCGTTCATCACCTCTTCCTCCTTGTGACTTGCTGTAGGATTGTCATTCGTTTATGCGGTGTTTAGCCAGGGATGCTGAGGTCTGGCACTCTGTCCTTAAATCCTGGAGCAGAAGAGCTTCGCTCTTGGTCAAGGGACAAGTAACTGTGATTTAAACAACAGGACTGACAAGAGAAGCGTTTGCGAGCTGTGATGGCAAATGTGGAAAAGGAAAAGAATGGTGAAAAGTGGTGAAAACACTGAGGAAGCAAATTGTAGAGAGCACTGTGGGGGCTTCTGATGATCTCATGGGCTTGTTCCATCTCCAACTTCTATTTCTTGTGGTGCAATAACGAGCCGGCCTGTGTCCTGGACAGACCCAAGAAACTCATCATCAGCACCAGTGTCTGTTGATGGAGGTGGGAGCGGTGCAGAACCCTATGTGGTGCTCAGGCATCTTATTTCAATTTACAGCTATGCTATTAAAAAAATCAATGGACCAGGAGATAATGCCTGTACACAAGGCAGCTGCTTTGGTAGTATTTTGTGCACAGTAGGAATAAATCACATTCGGATTCTCATATTTTGTGTCTGAGGGGCAGGGTTATAAGCCAGTTTCTGTTTGGGAGAGTGGTCTCCAAGTTGGTGCCATGGCCCTGGATGGTGAAGGAGGATAGAGGATGGGATACTCTGTTCAACCCTGAACCTGGCTTGTGGTTCAGGAAAGGGACCCTGGAGATCTCATTGTCTGTGGCCATCTAAACTGGCATGAGTCTCCCCTGGGCTCTGTGTATAAGGCACTGCTGCCGTCAGGGTGCATTGAGGGGATGGTGCCCAGTGCACCCACAAAAACTCACCCCAGCCCAGTCATCACCCTTCCCCGTGCTCTGCTCCACACTCGGGCCGTATTGCAGGATCTCCCGTTTGCTCTCGGGCCTGTGGCGTGAGAAGAACGTGGAGCTGGTGCTCATGGCCGTCTTCTCTGTCTTGCAGCCTCTTTGCTCCCTGTATCTGCAGCAACCTGTCAGCTGCAGAAAAGGGTTTCCGCATTCTTTCACTCCACCGCAGCCCAGCATCTGCAGGAGTGACCGGCCTCTTCTGGAAAGGGCTGTTTCACATCAGGACCCTTATGCTGCAGCCTACGCACCCTGGTGCTGGGGTGGTTTTGTGGCTCTGCTGGACACCCTCTGACCTTGCTGAAAGACCTCACTTTGTCGCCAGTGAGGGGTTTTCTCCACAGAAAAGGAAAAAGCCATCCTTGGTCAGAGCCCTGTTGAGAAACATGGCCTCTGGCAAGCTGGTTTTGCCACAGCTGCCTTTGATGCCACCCAAACCAAAACAGCGGGTAAAAAAAATAGAGTTATGTCAGGGAAAATGGATGGATGTGCCTCAATTTTGGATTAAAAGTGCTTGGGCTTGCTTCTCATTCCACTTGAACCAGCAAACCTGCATCTCCATCTTCTCTCTGTCCCAGGGCACGCTTCATCCTCCGCAGCAAACTGCAAATTCTTCCTAGCCTGACGCAGTCGAGAGTCGGACGAGAGGCTGTGAATTAGTGTGAAGGGAAAAACATCGTTTTCCTTCGCTCTGGTTTTCCTTCAGAGTAAGACTGGCGCAGTACGGGCCGAGATGCTGGTGCCGCGGCAGCCGGGGCGGGCAGTGTGCCGGCGAGGCTCCCCGGCACCATCGGT